>NW_015540957.1:67994-71535 GCF_001515605.1 Sinocyclocheilus anshuiensis
GTCCGATGCCGTGAGTCTTGATCTCCCGTCGGATGCCGGCGAGAGCCTCCCGGCCACACAACTTTACCTTTCCGTCATACGTTCGGAGAGGCTTACCCGTTCGATGCCGTGAGTATTGAGCTCCCGTCGGACGTCGGCGAGAACCTCCCGGCTAGACAACCTTTTAACGTTAGACATTCTCACAAAATGTATCCACACCCTCCGCACAGATTACCAGCCTCTCAGTACAGCCCGCACACTCGACGCCATGTTCATTCTAACCTTTTTCGGTTTTCTTAGATGCTTGGAACTCACCATCTCTTCCAAATTCGATCCAAAAAATCAACCCGACCGTCTCAGACCTAACCGTACTCGATAGCGAAACAATTTATTTCTTAATCAAACAAAGCAAGACCGACCAAGCCAAGAAAAGTCATTTCAGCTAAATTTGTAATCCCTCTTCTCCAATCCAAACATACCAGTCCATCTTCGAGTACCTCCGCCTTATAAATTCACAGGCTAAATTCCCCCACGAACCACTACTTTTAGACGACTCCAAAAAACCCGTCACTCGCTTCTGGTTCCAAAAACTTCTCGGATCCGTCCTGCAATTGTCGGGCATCCCAGCAAAGAATTTCTCCAGCCATTCTTTTCACATCGGGGCAGCAACATCAGCAGCCCAAAAAAGGCCTCTCCAACATCGGGGCAGCAAAATCAGCAGCCCAAAAAATAAAAAATAAAATAAAATAAAAAAGCTCTTACCTTTTCCATCCTACGGTCGGCGAGGCTTACCCGTCCGATGCCGTGAGTATTGAACTTGCATCGGATGCCGGCGAGAGCCTCCCGACTAGACAACCTTACCTTTTCCATTCTACGGTCTGTGAGGCTTCAGCTAACCTCAAGTCTTTTCCCCCCACCTGGCGAGGCTTACCCGTTCCATGTTCTGAGTCTGATACCCCATCGGATGCCACGAGAGCCCTCCCAGTCGGGTTTTCCTTTCCTCTCTCCCCGCCCGGCGAGGCTTACCCATCTGATGCAGCGAGTCTTGACCTCCCGTCAGATGTCGGCGAGAGTACTCCCGGTTGGGCTTCTATACTTACCACCCGCAAGTGACACTTATCCATCCGATGCCGTGAGTCTTGATCTCCCGTCGGGTGTCGCAAGAGTCCTCCTTGCCGGACGGCCCAAAGCCTTTTTATCTGCCAAACCGAGAGGACCCACACGTCCGTAGTACGTAGGCTCTTCCGGCTTGCCAACCAGGCGACTTCTCAAAACATTAGCCCCCGCCAGTTCTCAGTGCTTATTTTGGGGGGGGGGTTCTTCAGTCTGGCAGCTGTCCTTTGCTCAATTGCTTTTTGGGGGGTACTCTAGGTTCGGGCCATTCCCGAGCTCGGAGCCCTTCCCCGGACAGCACGCCAAATATGCATTACCATACTTCAGCTAATTATATGTAAGCGTGAACTCGTGAATTAACAGAAAAAAGATGAGAATGCGCATCCTTTCTGTAAACAATATAAAACTTTAGCGTAGCATCTCTGCCAGGCTTTCAGGACAAATGTGCATAGGCTAAATCACATCATACACACGCTTATAATTCTTCATAATTGAAAAGAGCATATTCAAATATTAGCCTTTACTGTTAAATGCAATTGCGGTTATTATTGAATTTCATTAGTCCCAGTTATGATTTATGCACAGTTGTTCACGGAAAAGTGAGCAAGACAAGACAAGACAGTTACAATATCATGATTATGGTTAAATAAGAAAAAAGACATCTAACCATCATAACCAAATTAGGCTACATTTATTGTCATATTAAATATCTCAGTGCACATCATTAAATATGACATTAAGCACAACTTGTGTAGATTTATTTAGTAAAAAGGCTTGACTGCTTCATTTTGGCGTATATTTGTATACTTTTACCATTTAATCAATCTCAGCATGCGTTTGCCTCACTAAGGCTAAATTATGCCTAAGTCTTTCTTTGGCCTGCGCTCTGGAAGTGATCTGTTAAAGGGGTCATATGACGTTGCTAAGAAGAACATTATGTTGTGTATTTGGTGTAATGCAATGTGTTTATGCGGTTTAAGGTTCAAAAAACATTATGTACATTAGGTTATTTTCCACATAATGTACATTATTGTTGCTCCTCTATGCCCCGCCTTTCTGAAACGCGTTGAATTTTACAAAGCTCTTCGTTCTGAAAAGCGAGGTGTGCTCTGATTGGCCAGCTATCCAGTGCGTTGAGATTGGCCGAATACCTCAAGCGTGTGACGGAAATGTTACGCCCCTCACCAT
Organism: Sinocyclocheilus anshuiensis; assembly: GCF_001515605.1. Taxonomy (NCBI): domain Eukaryota; kingdom Metazoa; phylum Chordata; class Actinopteri; order Cypriniformes; family Cyprinidae; genus Sinocyclocheilus; species Sinocyclocheilus anshuiensis. The sequence continues at coordinate 70,275 of NW_015540957.1, forward strand.
ACTGTGATGCCATCTCCCAGCGAGACGAGACAAAACCAATAAAACCCATTACAAATGAGGCATTTGTTACATCCAGGGGGGACATAATTACTGATTATGACTTATACTATGTTTGTACGCAGTGTGTTGCGTATCGCGCCATGTAAACATAAAACCATGTCTGCATTTGCAGTGGTGGACAGTAACGAAGTAGTTTTACTTCGTTACTGTACTTAAGTAAATTTTTCAAGTATATGTACTTTACTGGAGTAGTTTTATTTTGAGTAACTTTTACTTTTACTTCACTACATTCCAAAGCATAGGATCGTACTTTTTACTTCACTACATTTCATAAAACTTATTGTTACTCCTTATAATATATCACTTGCTCCGAGGCGAGACGCAGAAGCGGTGTCTGATTCATGAACGAACTGATTCTTTTCATTGAACCCGTTAAATCGGTTCGCAAATCGCACCAAACGATTCATTCACGAATTGGAATGATACTTACAGGTTGTGAGTCAAAAGCACCAGACTGTCCTTGCAAAGTTGGAACTGCCCCACTTTATAGAACAGCCTTTGAGCACAGACCCATTGTAGGCTATGCAGAACTGCAGGTTCAGGAAACGGTCTAGAGTGAGCGGCTTGAGAATGGCGCGGCCGGCGGATTCGACGAAGGAGCGTCCGGAGGGCTTGCAGCAACCACATGTGACGACCCCGGGCTGGACTCAGCTTCGTCTACGGTGAAAGCCGATCCGGCAATCCACAGCGTGAAGGTAATGTATTTCCTCAGCGACCAGCACGGATCAGCTCCAGGCATGACGAAGCGGATATCGTCCTCTTTTGGAAGGCCAAACAAAGTAGTTTCACTTTCACAACAAAACACACAGCGTCTTCACGACATGGTGGCGGTGGCAGCAACAATACTACAGCAAGGATAAAAGTTATGCCTTTTTTCTTTGCGTGAACATTTGGGCGGAGTTATGCAAATCTTCCCACACAGTGACGTAGACATGTGGGGGCGTGTTTAAACTAGGTGTTTTAGGTAGGTGTGGACAAGTCTTAACTTTTTTATAAAGAATATCTCTTTGGATTTGAGACTTTAGTCTTTGCAACTTTACAGATCTTCTTTATGCACCAAGAGCTTGTAACACTCCAAAGAGAAAGGAAAAATTGAAATAGCATCATATGTCCTCTTTAAGCTTTGGGTGCTGCTGATTGAATGGGATGGAGTCACCTATCCGTGTGCTTCCACATGACTGATTAACAGACAGAGACATAA
>NW_015540957.1:71791-72778 GCF_001515605.1 Sinocyclocheilus anshuiensis
CACTAAGGCTAAATTATGCCTAAGTCTTTCTTTGGCCTGCGCTCTGGAAGTGATCTGTTAATTCTGCTAACCTTTAATTAAAACGGAAACGAAAACTGAAACTAAACTATATAAAAACTAAATAAAAATGTGTTCACAAAATAAAAACTAAACTAAAACTAACAACAATAATGAAATTAATAAAAATTTAACTGAATTTCATAGCAAATTTGAAAACGAAATTAAAATAAAACTCATTTAAAAATTTAAAACTATAATAACCTTGTTGCTGTTACGTATCCGGTCCATGAACTTCCGTCTGCTAGCCATCAGAGGTCACCCTTTCCACTTCATTGACTCTCGCACTACACTGTTGCATATCACCCCGGACTACATATCCCATCCATATACCTGTTTGCCACTGTTCGACTCTGCCTGTGTTTCTGACCTCCTCTGCTTCTAATAAAGCTTGCACATGGATCCGCACGTCTCACATCTTGTCAGCCCCGTTACAGGCATATCAAGATGCTGATTAGACAGCATGATTATTGCACAGGTGTGGCTCTTTGTGTACTGTGGGTATCGCGGAGGAAGAACGTGATACCACGTCTGTGCCTGTAATGGCGGCTGCTGAGTGTAGTCAACCACAAGCTCCGGGATATTCAAGTTTACTGATCGCTACTCCGGTGATGCAACCCGCTCGTGAAATGGCGGCCGCACCAGAGCACGCTCGCATGATGGCGGCGACAGCGGAGCCCATTCGCAAAATGGCGGCCACACTAGAGCACGCTCACAAAATGGCGGCGACCACGGAGCACGCTCACAAGATGGCGGACACAACAGCACCCCGTTATGTCACAGCTGCCCTTCATGAGTCCAGTCAAGTCACCATTGATCCTCCCGAGTCAAGTCAACTCACAGCAGATCTTCGTGAGGCAAGTCAAGTCACACCTGTTCTTCATGAGTCCAGTCAAGTCACAGTTGATCTTCCTGAGTCGAGTCTAGTCA
>NW_015540957.1:73519-84163 GCF_001515605.1 Sinocyclocheilus anshuiensis
TGAGTATTGTATGCGCTTATCGCCAGCAGTGATAGCTACTTTACAGAGCCCTCGTTAGTTTCCCAGTCCTAGCCTAGTCTTGCCCTGTCTGTTTTCTTGGTTTCTGATCTTTGCCTGTTTTCCTGGATTTATCCCTTTAGTCTCGCCCTTTTGATTCTGTTCGCCGATCGTTGACCTACGCTAGCCCTTGGACTATTCTTGTGTCTTGCCCACCATATACCTGTTTGCCACTGTTCGACCCTGCCTGTGTTTCTGACCTCCTCTGCTTTTAATAAAGCTTGCACATGGATCCGCACGTCTCACGTCTTGTCAGCCCCGTAACAGATGCAAACTGTCTAAACGTAATAATACTTGCAGACACTCATATGAGGAGCTTTAAAGAGCAGATTAGTCATTTAGATAAATATTTGTATTTTTGACCATGAAAAATTTACCGAGGTCCGGACCTCGGTGACCTCATAGCGAAAAGCCCCTGTCTGCAGCCTGCAGATCGGTGCGGGGCTGCATGTTGGGTGCACGCCCCATACCTACTCTGATTGGTTCGATCGTCTTTCATAGGCATACATGATAGGAAATGTGTGCGTAGTTGGTGTAGGATGGAGTATCTTGCTTAAAAAGTTAAAATCGCTGTGCAGTTTTAGCCTTCATTATAATGCACAGACGAAAAAATAAAAACATTAGCCTGCAACTCGCCATGTCCCTTAAATTATTGTTTTGCTAAATTAAGCTGGTCTTTAGGCTAACAGACGAACAACCCACTACATTTAATAAATTAATTGGGTTGATTATCCACAGTGGTAGGATCAGGTCTTCAGATAGAGGAATTTAATTATGAATTAAATAATTTTTGAAAGTTTATTTAATCAGAGTATGAGAAATGAAATGAAAAGGATGTATCAGTATTGTTTTAATTTATATAGCATGGCAAGAAAATTATAGTTACATATAATTATCTGTCATGCTGATAAATGACACCGCAATAGGCTAATGTGTCTGCTGTGTGCCATTTTAATTTTTATGAAACTTTAATTTTCTTCACTACATTGCAAAGCATAAACTTTTTCCTCCCCTTTATTTCAGGAAAATATGCTGCTCCTCGTTATTTTAAAGTGAAGAAATCGAGAACCTTTCTACAGGCCAGTGATGATTCTGAAAGAACATACCTGGAATCTGTTGCTATAGTAACAAACGCAAATTCATGTGCATCATGCTCTTATTTCAGTGCATTTGTAAAGATTGTGGTTATTTCAGCAAACAGTTTCATACATTTTAACAGTGTTAAGTTAAACTTTTATATTTAATTCAATGGTAGGCTACTATGTAGAGATCAGTGATGCGCACGCATTTTAGATGCTTTTTAATGTTTTTGCTCAGTCCATGTAATAAATGCACATCCTTGAATAAGCCATGTAGCTATAACTTCTGATATGACCGGTTTCGATTGGAAAACATCACATTTTGACTCATTATAGCTAAAACCAGATCCGACAATCTCACAGCCACCGCAGTCAAATATTGAGATAAACTTTATAAAGTATCATCTATTTATATTAAATTAACATAAATATATTAAATTGGTATCTTCTCCGATAGCCATTACTGAGCCGATTCTTTTAAATCAGCTGGAATGATTCAGGACATCTACGCTTAACGTGAAAAACGCTTATCGTGGCTTAATGCATTAAAACGGTGTTTTAAAAAGACCAAACTCAGTAAACATTATTACTAAAGCATTCTATTCACAGACAAGCAGATGAGTCCAGAATAAGAACGCAATGCGTTTAATTAGGATATGTGTTATGAGTTAAGTGTTTTCCTCCCACAGAAAAGCATTAGCCTGTAAGGAAAACGCTTAACGTCCCATGTGATGTATGCGCTTAATGTTTCAGCACACTAGGAGGCGCTCAAGATCACTCCCGTGTGTATGTTATGTTATCAATGAAGAAAAATACTTCCGAGTTCTCAGTAAATTAGAAGTGAGTTGACACAACACTCGTCTCAGCGTATTATTCATGTTATATAACAGATAAGATATAACATGTTGGCGACGAGGATTGTCTTTTCAAACGCCTGTTTTGTCTGGCTACTGCATTATTTGATTGGATGTATATAGTGAACTTGTGGAACAACACCCGATGAAATGGCAGTGTTTATCGGTCAAATGGATGCCTTTAATGAGTCAGCTGAACAGTGGGCTACCTACATAGAAAGGTTTGAACAATTTGTTTCTGCAAACGACATTGAGTTTGCGATGTTGCTGAGTGTAATGGGTTCATCTACATACGGCCTGCTGCGGAGTTTAATTGCCCCAGATAAGCCGGGTGCGAAGTCATATGATGACATTGTGACTGTTTTGAAAGATCATTTCTCACCGAAACCGATCATTATTGCAGAATGATTTGGGTTTCATAACCGCAGTCAGCACGAAACAGAGACAGTAGCACAGTATGTCGCAGTTCTGAAAAAGCTGAGTGAACACTGCGAATTTGGGACGCATTTGCAAGATGCGCTGCGCGATTGCTTTGTGTGTGGGTTGAAAACGGAGTCTGTACAGAAGTGGCTATTGACGGAAGCAGCTCTCACGTTTCAAAAGGCAGTGGAGATCGCAGTGTCTATGGAAACGGCCACGCGGGAATCTCAACAGTTAAGTAGCTCTTTGAAAGTGCATGCACTGTCCTTGAAAGAGAAAGGAGAAAATAAGTGCTACCGTTGTGGAAGAACAAACCATAATGAGAAAGACTGTTATTTCAAAGAGCAACAGTGCCACAATTGTAGTAAAAAAGGCCACATTTCCAGAGTGTGCAGAATTAAAGGGAAACGCATGACTAAATGTAATAAGTCCAAGTCAAAGTGGGTGAAAAATTTCCAACAGAAAAAGGAAGTGCATCAGATGGATGTGAAGGACTCCTCTAGTGACGACACTACAGATACGGAGCTTGCACTGCATGTGATGACTAAAAATTAGGAATTGTCACACATTCGTCTTAAACCAAAGGTTGAAGGAGAAATTATGGAAATGGAATTAGACACCGGAGCGGCTGTCTCTCTAATTTCAAGAGAACTTTACAACGCACAATTAGCTCATAAACCGCTGTGCACAACCGATGTGATCCTGAAAACATATACAGGAGAAGTGGTGTCTCCAGTAGGGGTCATCGAAGTTATTGTGAAAATGAACAAACAAAAAGCGAAATTACCACTTTATGTTGTGGAAGGAAGTGCCCAACCTCTATTCAGCAGAGAGTGGCTCAAGAAAATCAGGTTGAACTGTCGTGAAATTAAGAGTTTGAAAAAGGATGCACTTGAGACAGTGCTATCGAAACACAAAAATTTTTTCAGGAAAGGATTGGACTTGATAAAAGGTATCGAAGCCACAGTGTCACTCTAGCCACAGTCTCAGCCACGATTTTGCCAAGTGTGCAATGTCCCCTATGCTTTGAAGCCAAAAGTCGAGGCTGAGATAAATCAACTATTGGAGCTGGGGGTCATCTCCCCTGTGACATGCAGCGATTGGGCCACACCGATTGTGCCAGTTGTAAAAAGGAATGGGGATGTGAGGATTTGTGGAGATTTTAAGGTAACAGTGAATCCTGCCCTTTGTGTTGAGCGTTACCCAATTCCACGAATAGAGGATTTATTCACATCATTAGCAGGGGGCCAGCACTTCACTAAATTAGATCTTTCAAATGCATACCTACAAGTGCCCGTGACTGAAAGCTCACGTAAGTGCCTCACAATCACCACATCAAAGGGGCTGTTCTGTTACAATCGGTTACCTTTTGGGATTGCATCGGCACCTGCAATTTTCCAAAGGGCAATGGATCAGATTTTACAAGGCCTCCCTAACGTGCACTGCTACCTAGACGATATATTAGTGACTGGGTCAGATGATGAGCAACATCTCAAAAATGTGGACGCAGTCCTCAGTCGTCTGGATGAATTTGAGCTATGTGTCCAGCGTGAGAAGTGTTCTTTAAAGACTCACTGGAGTAATTGGGGCATATCATTGATGCTCAGGGTCTTTATAAGTCACCTGAAAAGGTCAGGGCAATCATGGATGCACCTGCACCAAAGAACGTCACACAACTTCGTTCATTTCTGGGACTTTTAAATTACTACAGTCGATTTATCCCTAATCTGCCATCAGTGTTAACCCCTCTCAATGCTCTTCTGTGCAAAGGAAAACAGTGGCTGTGGTCTCAGGAGTGTGAAGTTGCATTCGATAAGGCCAAAAACCTGTTACTGTCACAGAGTGTGTTGACACACTACAACCCACAGTTACCAATCAGACTGGCCTGTGACACATCACCATATGGTGTTGGCGCTGTCATCTCGCACATCCTCCCGGATGGACAGGAAAAACCAATTGCCTTTGCCTCAAGAACATTGAGTAAAGCAGAGCAAAGTTATGCTCAAATTGAAAGAGAGGCACTTGGTATTATTTTTGGAGTACGGAAATTTTACCAATATCTGTACAGGCAGAAGTTTACTTTGTTTACAGATCACCGTCCGTTGACAACCATCTTCAGTCCAACAAAAGCCATTCCATCCATGGCTGCAGCTCGGTTGCAACACTGGGCTTTGTTGTTGGCAGCCTATGATTACGATATCCAGTACAGAGATGGTGCACACCACTGCAATGCGGATGGGTTATCACGATTACCGCTGCCAACCGCACCTCAAGTTAAGTTGGACACGGTGGAGTTACTTGAAGTAAAACAGCTGGATGCTCTACCAGTACTGTGTGCAGATGTCTGTAAAGAGACAAGGGCTGATCCCATTCTGTCACAAGTAATGGAGATGGTGGCAACTGGGTGGTTTTCAAATGTCACGGATGCAAATAATGTGCTTGTCCCATATGTGTACAGGAAGGATGAACTGACTACGCAGCAAGGTTGCCTCACGTGGGGTTGGAGGGTGGTCATTCCTCCTAAGCTAAGATCCAGGGTACTGGCAGAACTACATTCTGGACATCCAGGTGTCGTACGGATGAAGGCGGTTGCACGTAGTTATGTCTGGTGGCCAAATGACATTCAAGTTGAACAGTTGGCGAAAACCTGTCAGACATGCCAGCAGACACAAAAAGCTCCTGGACCTTCACCCTTATACACGTGGAAATGGCCAGAGTCACCGTGGCAACGCATACATGTTGACTTCGCAGGTCCATTTGAAGGACACATGTATCTGGTAGTAGTAGATGCTCACTCCAAGTGGCCCAAGGTGTGTGTGATGGATTCAACTACATCTGCTAAGACCATTCAGGTGCTGAGGACACTGTTCAGCCGTTATGGACTCCCAGAAGTGCTGGTTAGTGATAACGGTCCTCAGTTCACTTCCGAGGAGTTCCAGACATTTCTCAAGGCCAATGGAGTGACACACACACGTTCTGAACCTTTTCACCCAGCTACGAATGGCTTGGCGGAACGCATGGTTCAGACAGTAAAGCGGGCTTTACGTTGTTCAAAAGGATCAACTTACATTCAATAAAGGTTGGACACCTTTTTTACTGACATACCGAAACACCCCGCACGCCACCACAAAGGAGTCACCTGCTATGTTGTTTCTACATCGTAGATTGCGATCTCGCTTTGATCTGCTGAAGCCAAATGTTGCCTCTGTGGTCGAAAAAGCTCAAGCCAAACTGTGCCGGCGATGTCAAGTTCATGCGAAAGAACGCACATTTGCAGTGGGTGACAAGGTATTAGTTCGTGATTATCGGCGAGGAAAGAAGTGGATGCCTGTTGTGGTGTCAGCAAAGACAGGCCGAGTATCATACACTGTCGATGTAGGACTTTCAGTTCATTGGAGGCGTCATGTTGATCAAATTTTGGCACATCAGGATGATTGCGACAATGGAGATGAGATTGGTCCAGAGACCATTGAAGTCCCTGAGGGGAATCTGACAGATTTGTGTGAACATCCGATCTCAGGAGAGACATCACGTCCTAGTCTTGATCAAATTCCAACAGGATTAGCACAATCAGAAGATTCAGCCACTAGGGACAATGAGGTGGTGTTACACACTCCACACAAAGAGGCTAAGCGCTATCCTGAACGTACCATCAAGCCTCCAGTACGGTTTAGCCCATAAGGCTTACCTTGATGGTATAAACCAATTCCATTGGTTGCATGTTAACAGTCTTGGTGCTGAGTTTAATTTAAAGAATAAGCACAACACAGTTCATTGAATGATTCTACCATTTAAGATTCTAGTGTTTTATTATAGTTGTTCTATATTTTGGTATTACTATGAGTGCTACATTATACAGGCAAATATCTATGTATATGTGGACATGTAAAAGGAAAAGAAAGAGATCCATCTTTGTCTATGTTAAGTGTATGTAACATTGTTACTGAAATGATTACAACAACACTAAGTGGGGAGGGAAATGTGATGTATGCGCTTAATGTTTCAGCGCACTAGGAGGGGCTCATATCTGCTTGTATGTGAATAGAATGCTTTATTAATAATGTGTTTACTGAGTTTGTTTTTTTTAAAACACCGTTTTAATGCATTAAGCATAGACCGTAGTGTGTCCCATTCGTCATTTTAGCATTCAAAAGGGTGCTCGCGAGCGCCCCCTTTGTGGCCGTTATGCGCCCTCGATCCGCACTTCTGCCGAGCCCGCACTGGTGCGAGCTCCGCAACGTCACGAAAGTGCGGACTCAGAGGAAGACTGCGAGGGTTTAGGGTGTGATTTGGGACAGGGCCTTGCTCATAGCTGGCTACGGGCATGTGTGTCTCACGCACACGTAGCCTACATCACGGAGATGTTTATTTATGCATTTACATCTGCAAGATGTATTTTTTAGAGTGTTTGTTCATCTGCAATATGTCTATAGGACGTTTCCTATCAGATGTCAAATAGACGTTTAGAAAATGTATTTAAGATGCTTATGATTTAGCATGTATATAAAACTGACATCTTAAAGACGTCTATCAGATGTTTGTACACAGCAGATGCTTTCCAGATGAAGCGATTTTTAACAGACATCTTGCAGACGTACGTGTGCTATCTGTGGCACCTTTTCATCGCTATTTTTTCACTGCGCGTCTTTAATGAATCCTGATAGTGAATCCTGATAGTCAAAAGAGCTTGCGCTGAGTAAATCTGGCCCCAAATTCAGTATGCTATAGCTACACCTTAGTCATAAAACAGCAAGCGAATGAGCAAAGAACATGAACGCAACACGTAAAGTTTCATGTTAACTACTTTCCTGTACAGTAGGCCTACTATGTTTTATGAATATAAGTGTATACTGAATTTGGTCTTTAAATGGCACTGTTTTAATTCATTAAGCCTGCCAGTGGCGTAGCGCAAAATCGCGCAAGTCTGAGGCCCCACTACCGGATGGGTTAAAGCTATTGGAAATATTTCTGTTTTAAACCATTGTAGCAAATTAGCTCAAAAGGGAAATATTTATAATTAATTATAACTGGTTATAATTAATAATAAATATTTAGATTAGATCTTAGAATTAACTGTAGCAGAATCAGTATTATAATTATTTGATCTGTCCGTCCACCGAGCAGACAATATAATAATTTATCGATTCAAGGAAAGATTATTTTCCTGGCCAAGGAACAATAGCTTTCCTACTTTTATGCAGTACTAGCAGTAATTTAGCATGTAGCAAGATTCAACATTCAGTGACCCCGAATTGTGAGCAGCACACAGAGGCAATCAATTGTGAATATAAGGGATTTAATACATGAAACTACAGCTAACATACAACAAGACTAAGCAAAACACATATATACAGAATGAAGAAAAGTAAGGAAGAGAGAGAGAAGAGCAAAAGAATGGCAGTATTTCACATCAATTAACCACAACCTAATGAGAATCATCAAAGAATAAAAAATCACCTTAAAAGGGGCTCAAACTTAAACACGCATCTAAATAGTTGTAAACTGTTACTTGCATTGGCTTTGATTGCTGAACAAGAGTCCTGATGCGGTAGACAAAGGAGGTTCTTGATGAGTTCTTTTAGAAGTGAGCTGGAAGTTTACTTTTGGTTCTTCTGAAGATAGGAAAGTCCACAGCGGATCGACAAAGTTACTCGAAGATAAAAACTGCCGGAAAATCAAACTCAAGAGGAGAGTTTTGAGGAGTCTTGGATAGTGTCCATCTTAAGAAGAAAGGTTTTGAGCCAAGATAAGTCTGAGCTAAAGACTTTTGATAGTTCCTATCCACACCCACCTTTTGGGTGGGATTTGCCAATCAGAGGCATGAATTTTGAGCTGGAGAATCTTTCCTTGTCTCTGTTTATGGCCCATTTGCATGTTTATTGCTGGTCTGCAAATAAAGAAAATGTCTTTATGTGTGTGTGTTATGTGTATTGCGAGCATGGGAGTAGTTCGCTGGCCATCAGACATCTGGTGCCAGGTACTGTGGATGACTGTCTCTTAAAACACTGGAATGTGTTTGAAGTCGATAGGGAGACCAGAGAGTTGATCTGGTTAGCCTCTAATTGATAATGGGGGGGAACCATTGGCAATTTAGCACCCATATAAATGCAAAAATGAACGAGAAACAGAGCCTACTTTTTTTCCATTGCGTATGTTTATCTACGGCTGAGAGGAGAATGATCACATGAGCTCTGCCGTCTTCTTCCTATTGGCTGTCGCTCCCGAAAGTCGCTCTTCATTTGCATAAAGTTGAAGGATTCTGAACTTTGTCGCGTCGCTGGACACGCCCCATCCAGTCGCCAACAGCCGCTGTCACTCGTGTCAGCGGATGGATGGTTCAACATCAGTTCTGTTCTCGAGGGAATGGAATGCGTTCATTATGAGCGTTTTTCAGTGCGAAAGCTCTACTCTTGTTTGTCCCTTTTCTCGAGGGAATTGGGACAATCATCTGCCCCCTGCGGCTCGGGTCCTGCCGCTGCTGAGGCAGCGAGGAGACTGAGATCGTGGGGATCGCAGATGGAGCTTGCTGACGAGTTCGAGAGAGGGGTTAATCTTTCGCACTCGTCGGCGGCTGCCGAGGGTGAACTGCTGGAAGAGGATGTGTTGTCACTTACATCCTCTGATCCAGCAGGAAGTGCTCTGTTGCAAGATGAGCAGGATCTGGCTGATGAGGGTGGAGAGGATGTTTCTGAGCCTTCTCAGTCTACCTGCCCCACGTATGATGAGCTGTTGGAGGTTATGGATCGCGCCACTGCGAGGTTAGATCTGCAGTGGAGGCGCGAGAAAGGGGAAATTGTTCGTAGCAGACTTGATGAGCGATTTCTTTCTGGACATAACCGCCCAGCTCCCGTGAGCCTCCTATTCCTTCCAGATCTCCATATTGAGATCAAGAAGGCATGGGATAAACCATATTCAGCCCGCATCCATCAGTACCAGCATAATTCTAATTATGCTAACATCGAGGGGATACGTGAGCGTGGATATGCGTCGATGCCCCCTATCGAGGAGACGCTTGCGAGCTATCTCTCGGCTGAGGTGACATCGACGTTCAAGGCTCCAGCCCTGCCATCCAAGCCATTGAAGGAGACTTTGCGCTTGAATGGTAGGGCATACACGGCAGCAGGTCAGGCTGGTGCTGCTTTGCATACGATGGCAGTATTGCTGGCGTACCAGGCTGACGCGGCAAACAGCCATCTGCAGCTGGTACTTGAACCTGAAACCTTCCTTCCCCCCATCGTGTGCACTTGAGAGTGGACCCTGAGGCCGGACCAATGATGAGGATTCTTTCTGAGGGTTTGGAATCGGGTTTCATTATAAGTGTATCTTCGGTGAGTGAGTCTTTTTTGAGCCTCAATAACTGCCTCTGGCGTTGAGTGTAGCTAGGTCCCCTCTCACTTTAGACAGTCGTTAAGCTGAGACCTCCACCCTTAAGAGTTCCCCTACCAGGTTCGAGTGTCGTTAGGCTTCCTCTCATTTAAGAGAGTCATCCTGCCGAAGCCTCCGCTCTCCAGAGCACCGCTTAGGCAGAAATATGGGTTCGTAGGCTCTCCCCTTTTGAGCCTCACTAACTGCCTCTGGCGTTGAGTGTAGCTAGGTCTCCTCTCACTTTAGAGAGTCGTTATGCTGAGACCTCCACTCTTAAGAGCTCCTCAACTAGGGTTGAGTGTTGCTAGGCTTCCTCCCGTTTAAGAGAGTCTTACTGCTGAAGCCTCCACTCTTCAGAACTCCATCTCTGGCAGTAGTATGAGTTTGTAGGCTCTTTCTTTTGGAGCCACGCTAACTGCCTCTGGCGTTGAGTGTAGCTAGGTCTCCTCTCGCTTTAGGGAGTTGTTATGCTGAGACCTCCACTCTTAAGAGGTCCCCTACCAAGGTTGAGCGTTGTTAAGCTTCCTCTCGTTTAAGAGAGTCACTCTGCTGAAGCCTCCGCTCTTCAGAGCTCCGTCTTTGGCAGGAATATGAGTTTGTAGGCTCTTTCTTTTTGAGCCTCACTAACTGCCTATGGCATTGAGTAAAGCTAGGTCTCCTCTCGCTTTAGAGAGTCGTTATGCTGAGACCTCCACTCTTAGGCCCCCTACCAGGGTTGAGCGTTAGGTTTCCTCTCGTTTAAGAGAGTCATCTTGCTGAAGCCTCCGCTCCCCAGAGCTCCGCGTAGGCAGAAATGTGGCGTTGAGTGTAACTAGGTCTCCTCTCGTTTTAGAGAGTCGTTATGCTGAGACCTCCACTCTTAAGAGCTC
>NW_015540957.1:84651-88094 GCF_001515605.1 Sinocyclocheilus anshuiensis
AGTTCGAGAGAGGGGTTAATCTTTCGCACTCGTCGGCGGCTGCCGAGGGTGAACTGCTGGAAGAGGATGTGTTGTCACTTACATCCTCTGATCCAGCAGGAAGTGCTCTGTTGGCCAGTCAAGGTGAGCAGGACCTGGCTGATGAGGGTGGAGAGGATGTTTCTGAGCCTTCTCAGTCTACCTGCCCCACGTATGATGAGCTGTTGGAGGTTATGGATCGCGCCACTGCGAGGTTAGATCTGCAGTGGAGGTGCGAGAAAGGGGAAATTGTTCGTGGCAGACTGGATGAGCGATTTCTTTCTGGACATAACCGCCCAGCTCCCGTGAGCCTCCCATTCCTTCCAGATCTCCATATTGAGATCGAGAAGGCATGGGATAAACCATATTCAGCCCGCATCCATCAGTACCAGCATAATTCTAATTATGCTAACATCGAGGGGATACGTGAGCGTGGATATGCGTCGATGCCCCCTATCGAGGAGACGCTTGCGAGCTATCTCTCGGCTGAGGTGACATCGACGTTCAAGGCTCCAGCCCTGCCATCCAAGCCATTGAAGGAGACTTTGCGCTTGAATGGTAGGGCATACACGGCAGCAGGTCAGGCTGGTGCTGCTTTGCATACGATGGCAGTATTGCAGGCGTACCAGGCTGATTTGCTGAAAGACCTAGACCAGGGTCAGGGGCTTTCCCCTGAGGCGGTGACCGAGCTGCGCCGCACCACAGATCTGGCTCTCAGGGCCACCAAGCAGACAGCTGCCGTGATCGGTAGGTCAATGGCGGCGATGGTGGCCACTGAGAGACATCTGTAGGTGAACTTGGCGGACATCGGGGAGAAAAGAGAAACGGTTTCTTCTCGATACCCTGGTTTCGCCCTCTGAATTGTTCGGCACATCCGTTGAGATGGTGGTCGGAAAATTCAGGGAGGTGAAAGCGCGCTCGGCGGCTTATAAGTCTTTTATACCGCGCCGGTCTATGTCTGCGCCCAAACACAAGGGGGATCCTGTCCCATCCCGGTCGCCACTCTTAAGAGCTCCTCAACTAGGGCTGAGCGTTTGAGGCTTCCTCTTGTTCAAGAGAGTCATCCTGTTGAAGCCTCCGCTCTCCAGAGCTCCGCTTAGGCAGTAGTATGGGGTTGTAGGCTCTTTTCTTTGAGCCTCACTAACTGCCTCTGGCGTTGGGTGTAGCTAGGTCTCCTCTCACTTTAGAGAGTCGTTATGCTGAAACCTCCACTCTTAAGAGCTCCTCAACTAGGGTTGAGTGTTGCTAGGCTTCCTCCCGTTTAAGAGAGTCTTACTGCTGAAGCCTCCACTCTTCAGAACTCCATCTCTGGCAGTAGTATGAGTTTGTAGGCTCTTTCTTTTGGAGCCACGCTAACTGCCTCTGGCGTTGAGTGTAGCTAGGTCTCCTCTTGCTTTAGAGATTCGTTATGCTGAGACCTCCACTTTTAAGAGCTCCTCAACTAGGGTTGAGTGTTGCTAGGCTTCCTCTCGTTTAAGAGAGTCATTCTGCTGAAGCCTCCGGTCTCCAGAGCTCCGCTTAGGCAGTAATATGAGTCTGTAGGATCTTTCTTTTTAAGCCTCACTCTGTTGAAGCCTCCGCTCTTTAGAACTCCGTCTTTGGCAGTAATATGAGTTTGTAGGCTCTTTTCTTTTTTGAGCCTCACTAACTGCCTCTGTCGTTGAGTGTAGCTAGGTCCCCTTTTCACTTTAGACAGTCGTTAGGCTGAGACCTCCACTTTTAAGAGTTCCCCTACCAGGATCGAGTGTCGTTAGGCTTCCTCTCGTTTAAGAGAGTCATCCTGCCGAAGCCTCCGCTCTCCAGAGCACCGCTTAGGCAGAAATATGGGTTCGTAGGCTCTCCCCTTTTGAGCCTCACTAACTGCCTCTGGCGTTGAGTGTAGCTAGGTCTCCTCTCACTTTAGAGAGTCGTTATGCTGAGACCTCCACTCTTAAGAGCTCCTCAACGAGGGTTGAGTGTTGTTAGGCTCCTCTCGTTTAAGAGAGTCATCCCGCTGAAGCCTCCGCTCTTTAGAACTCCGTCTTTGGCAGTAATATGAGTTTGTAGTCTCTTTTCTTTTTTGAGCCTCACTAACTGCCTCTGGCGCTGAGTGTAGTCAGGTCTCCTCTCGTTTTAGAGAATCGTTATGCTGAGATCTCTGCTCTTAAGAGCTCCTAAACTAGGATTGAGTGTTGTTAGGCTTCCTCTCATTTAAGAGAGTCATTCTGCTGAAGCATCCGCTCTCCAGTGCTCCGCTTAGGCAGTATATGAGTTGTAGGCTCTTTCTTTTTGAGCCTCACTAACTGCCTCTGGCGCTGAGTGTAGTCAGGTCTCCTCTCGTTTTAGAGAATCGTTATGCTGAGATCTCTGCTCTTAAGAGCTCCTAAACTAGGATTGAGTGTTGTTAGGCTTCCTCTCATTTAAGAGAGTCATTCTGCTGAAGCATCCGCTCTCCAGTGCTCCGCTTAGGCAGTATATGAGTTGTAGGCTCTTTCTTTTTGAGCCTCACTAACTGCCTCATTACATTGTAGGTTCTTTGTGAGCCTCACTAACTGTCTCTAGCGCTGAGTGTAGTTAGGTCTCCTCTCGTTTAGAGGGTCGTCATGCTGAGATCTCCACTCTTGGGAGTTTTTCTACTAGGGCTGAGTGTTGTTAGGCTTCCTCTCGTTTAAGAGACTCTACCAGGGTTGAGTGTTGTTAGGCTTCCTCTCATTTAAGAGAGTCATCTTGCTGAAGCCTCCGCTCCCCAGAGCTCCGCTTGGGCAGTAATATGAGTTGTAGGCTTTTTCTTTTTGAGCCTCACTAACTGCCTCTGGCGCTGAGTGTAGTCAGGTCTCCTCTCGTTTTAGAGTCGTTATGCTGAGACCTCAACTTTTAAGAGCCCCCCTACCAGGGTTGAGCGGTGTTAGGTTTCCTCTCGTTTGAGAGAGTCGTTATGCTGAGACCTCCACTCTTAGAGTTCCGTACTTTGGTGGGTGAGCTAGTCTACGAGGCGAGCTTTGAGCCTACCTGTAGAGCTTTGTAGCTCGGGGTTTGGCCACAGCGATTTCGCAGGGGGCAGGGATCTGGTTCAGTGTTCTCTGGGCCTTCTTCACTGTCACTTTGATCCAGTATGAAATCCAGGGTCTCTTCAAGACTGCACCTTTTGGCCATGGTGCTGCCACAGAATGAGCTCAGTGCAGGACCCAGACAGCCACTTTTATACCCTAACTGTGAGATGTTTTCAAAATACTGCTGCAGCTCTTTCATCAAACAGTAAACTTTCTCAGAGTGCAAAAGGTTAGCTGCCTTTCATCTTTCTTTTATCTGCCCTTTTCCCTCTCTTTCTGTGTGTGTGTGTGTGTGTGGTGTGTTATGTCTACCCCTTCACACTGTTGTGCATTAATGTCTGATTTTATTTGCCAAAATCTAAAAAATGCCCAAGACACTTGCGCGCGCGTGTGTGT
>NW_015540957.1:88172-91733 GCF_001515605.1 Sinocyclocheilus anshuiensis
GTGTGTGTGTGTGTGTGTGTGTGTGTGTGTGTGTGTGTGTGTGAGAGAGAGTGAACATGCTAGTTCCATGTTGCCTTTGTGCTCTAGTATTAGTCCTTCATTTATATACAGATTTATGCCAGTTTTGTTGATTTTATTTGCCAATTTCTATAAAAATGCTCTCTGTTGCAGTCACACACATGTATGTGTGTCTGTGTGTGTGTATGTTCGTTCCACTTTGTGTTTATGGTCTAGGACCAGACCTCTATGTAAATGTAGAAATTTTCTGATTTATACTGGATTTATTTATTTATTTTGACAAATGAAATGAAAAAAAAAGAATAATTACATTTTCCCATTCATTTTCAATGTGGGGTCAATCTGACCCCAAGGACCTTTAACGGTGATTTTTTTTACACACCTTTAGAACAACGTTTTTTCTGTTTGAATTTGTTTACCGCAGTTTCACCATTCTTGTAGTATTTTCCCATCTAATTGTAACTGATAGTTTTCCTTACACTTTGCTTTCTAGATTTTGCTGTCATGTTAACGAGCTCTTTGTTCATATACACAATATATCTGTGAATTTGCTTGATTTAATAAAATATCGCTTTAACCCTTCGTCTTCCTTGCTTTAACCATTTCTTAATAATTCTCTTCCATCTACACTCTATTCCGTCCGCTCTTTTCTTTATAGAAATTGATTAAAAACAGTGTACAAAAATAGTTTGCAAGAACAACCGGTGATAATTTAAGAGATATTATATAATATCTAATAATAATATATAATAATCCATTTTGCTTGCTGTCAGCACACATGCAGCTAAATAGACGGAGAGCAATAATTTGCAAATATGTATTTTGCTAAAATATTTGCTTGCAGTCAGGAGTGGGCGAGGCATACGCGAGTGAACAAGCGCTGCTGCGCGCATGCATGCTAAACAGACGGAGCCCACTTTTCTATGGTACCTTATTTCCTTTAAGGGAAGTATATGTTCTGATTCAGTGGCAGGAGGGAAGTGAATAAGTGCACCTGATTTTAGCTGTACAAAATGGGAAGTAATCTGTGCTGAATGGCATTGTTCATTAAAAAGACAGCTTTTCATTCAAGCTTAAATAAAGCATTCTTAAAAGTGGTGATTTCAAGTTGATAAATAAACTGTCTTCCTTGAGTTTTAAAGGGGTTACATTTTTCCTTTCTCTTTGAAGTGTAACAATCTCTTGGTGCATAAAGAAGATCTGTAAAGTTGCAAAGACTAAAGTCTCAAATCCAAAGAGATATTATTTATAAAAGTTAAGACTTGTCCACACCCTCCTAAAACGGCACGTTCTAACACGCCCCCACATGTCTACATCACTGTGTGGGAAGATTTGCATAACGCCGCCCAAATGTTCACGCAAAGAAAGAAGGCGTAACTTTTATTCTTGCTGTAGTATTGTTGTTGCCACCGCCATGTTGTGGAGATGCTGTGTGTTTTGTTGGGAAAGCGAAACTACTTTGATGCATTTTATGGAGGACTGTTTCCTGAACCTGCAGTTCTGCTTAGCCTACAATGGTTCTGTGCTCAAAGGCTGTTCTATAAAGTGAGGCAGTTCCAACTTTGCAAGGACAGTCTGGTGCATTTGACTCACAGCCTGTAAGTACATTCTTTATATGTAAAGAATTTGCCACTGATGATTCAAACGCGAGTTTTAAACAGTGTAGAGTAGCGCTTGTTTGTTTGTCGTTTCTCCGATCACAAATGCACAGTGGTGGACGAAGTACACAAATCAAGTACTTGAGTAAAAGTACAGATCCGTATAATAAAATATCACTCCAGTAAAAGTAAAAGTACTCAGTTTTCAATTTTACTCGAGTGAAAGTACAAAAGTACTTGATTTTTAATGTACTTAAGTAAAAAGTACCGCAGTTTTATATAGGCTACTTTTATTATTTAATTTTATATTAGCATATATTTTTTTATAACCCTACTGCTCAAAATACCTGGGATTTTCCCAAAATAACCAATAAGGAAATAATGAATATAATAAGGAAAATATAATTAGATTTTCATAATGATTTTTTTCTTCTCAAACCTTGTCATGTGTCTACTCGGCTAGTTGATCCAGATACATAGCCTAAGTTACTATGTGTGCTGACAAACAATATAAAAACAGACGTCACATAGGGCTAAATGCATAGCTAACTGTACAGCAGCGGGGAAGATGAACGTGCATGAGTTATTTTATTTAATCTGTGTTATTTTAATGTTTTTTTACCTAAAACATAGAGACTCTGATGTTAATGTGTCTGCATTCAAGCATTTCAGTGGGCTTAAACAGATCACCCTTTACAGCAGATTTAGTTCACAAACAACTGACAGCTTTGACCTAAATATGATTTTTAATTACAATAATTAATACTAAAATTTGACATTAGTAAGTTACTTTTAACAGCATCAGACGCGCGCGCGCTCACAAGATCTCCCAGTTCTTACTTGTCATTTAAATCAGTGAGTTGTCGACTTGAGAACAGCTGCAATCGGATCATTCCAATTCGTGAATGAATCGTTTGGTGCGATTTGTGAAACGATTTAACAGGTTCAATGAAAAGAATCAGTTCGTTCATGAATCAGACACACTTCTGCGTCTCACCTCGGAGCACGTGATATATTATAAGGAGTAACGATAAGTTTTATGAAATGAAGTGAAGTAAAAAGTACGATCTTATGCTTTGGAATGTCGTGAAGTAAAAGTAAAAGTTACTCAAAATAAAACTACTCCAGTAAAGTACATATATTTGAAAAATTTACTTAAGTACAGTAACGAAGTAAAACTACTTCGTTACTGTCCACCACTGCTGCGAACCAACACGTGTATTCCATAACAAAGATATCAGTCACTCAAAACTGTTCAGTCCATTCACCTTTGAATCATATTTTCCGTGTCCACTTTTTTTTTCTACACACTCGCCATGTTTTTGCTGTCACATGGTATCTACACTGGACGCGACAAAGCATTGCAAATCATTTGAACGTTGTGTCAATACGTTATAAATAGAACGAGTCAGCAGTTTACTGTCGGGGATTTGTCGTGTCGCGCCGCATCCAAGACAGCATGACTGTTTATAAGGCTTTCTTGTATTTTATTGCATCGCTGTCCATATAAACTTCCCTCGTCCACTTCACGAAGTGGAACGCACTTCAAAATGGCAGCAGGGATTCCCCCGAGGGGAAGTACTTAGAAAAGTTTGCGAGTGTGTGTCTAAAAGTGGAGTGGAACGCAGCCCAAGAGACCAAGAGACTTGTTGATTGTAGGAACGATTTCACAGTGACACGTGATCTCATGGAGACTCGCGAGATCAAACGTGACTAGACTTGTCCAGACACAAAATAAACGTATATAAATAAAGATACCTCTAGGGGGCATCGTTTGGCTTTCATACAACAGGCTTAGCCAATCAGGCCAATTAGAGACAATTACAAATCATTCTCATTTTTATTAAATCATTTTTTCATTTCACTAATCAATATATATATTGATTATATATATTTATAAAACAGTTCGTTCTGGTTCTCAGATCTGATTGGTTGAGAACCGTGA
>NW_015540958.1:0-1491 GCF_001515605.1 Sinocyclocheilus anshuiensis
TTTTTAAATGTCACATTGTCAATGAAACAACCTAATTTCTGTAGTGTATTTTTGTGATGCAAGTAAAAAAATGAAATGAATAAGTTGTATACGTTATTAATTTTTTTTATGAAATGTATTTGTAAATGAGCCTGAGTACTTTCTGTACATTTTGTATTTTTTGTTATGCATATTCACAAGTGTGAATAACAGAGAAGTAATTGTTATGTAAATTGTTCATTTTTTTAATGCAGCTTATAATTTTTACACAAAACATTCTTCTATACATCAATATTTAAGGTACTTTAGTAAACAACTTTTAGTAACTACCAATACCATATTGGGGAAAAACTACTGGTCATATTTAAAACCTTAGCTTAAAGGGATGGTTCACCCAAAAATGAAAATTCCAAACCTGGAACATCTTGAAGGTGAGTAAATGATTTCAGAATTAAAATTTTTGGGTGAACTATCCTTTATGTAAAAGTATTATCTTGCATACTCTAATATATTATATATCGAGAGTGAAAGTAAAGGTATATAGTATTGTTCTGAAAAATAATTAGTCAGGATGGTTTTGCATTAATATTACTGCACTGTAAAAAATTAATAATGGGTCTTGTAATTTTCATTCAAAAAATTTAAGGTGATAATTAAAAATATTGTGTATATTTCATTAAAGAACTTGTGATTCAGTGTTGTATAGAAAATATTGATGACTTTTTACTAATAAAACCAAGAGATGTGTTTTCCTCGCTTTTTTTTTTTTTAAAGGAAACTTAAGCAGTTTTGGGACTTGGATTGAGGAACTGATTAAACTAAAAAAATTAAGGAAAGAAGGCTACCTATTTATTTTAAGAGAACTAGCTCAATTTTGCAGTTTTATTTTAGAGGTGATTGTTAGTTCCCAGCATGCTTTGCATATGGCTGGATATGGAGTGTACATTTTGAAATTAAATGCTATTTTATGTGTTTTTGAGTGAAAGGATGTTTGACATTTGAAAGAGTTTCTGTTCCATTGCACAGTGCAATCGTTACCATTGTGCAGAAGCAGTGCTGGACAGTAACGGAGTAGTTTTACTTCGTTACTGTACTTAAGTACATTTTTCAAGTATCTGTACTTTACTGGAGTAGTTTTATTTTCAGTAACTTTTACTTTTACTTCACTACATTCCAAAGCATAAGATTGTACTTTTTACTTCACTACATTTCATAAAACATTTCGTTACTCCTTATAATATATCACGTGCTCCGAGACGCAGAAGCGGTGTCTGATTCAAGAACGAACCGATTCTTTTCAATTAACCTTTTAAATCGGTTCGCAAATCGCACCAAACGATTCATTCATGAATTAGAAGAATGATCCGATTGCAGCTGTTCTCGAGTCGACAACTCACTGACTCTAATGAACCGTTTAGAGCGAGTCTCCAGTGAACTGAACTCACAAGTAAGAACCGGGAGATCTTGTGAGCGCATGCGCGTCTGATGCTGCTAAAAGTAAGTTACTAATGT
>NW_015540958.1:1580-21472 GCF_001515605.1 Sinocyclocheilus anshuiensis
TTGGGCGGCGTTATGCAAATCTTCCCACATCGTGACGTAGACATGTGGGGGCGTGTTAGAACGAGCCGTTTTAGGTAGGCGTGGCTGAGTCTTAACTTTTATAAAGAATATCTCTTTGGATTTGAGACTTTAGTCTTTGCAACTTTACAGATCTTCTTTATGCACCAAGAGCTTGTAACACTCCAAAGAGAAAGGAAAAAATTGAAATCGCATCATATGACCCCTTTAAGTACAAGTACTAAATATCAGTAAGTATCTTTAAGTACATAAAAAAATCGAGTACTTTTGTACTTTCACTCGAGTAAAATTGAAAAAGGAGTACTTTTACTGGAGTAATATTTTATTATATGTATCTGTGTACTTTTACTAAAGTACTTGATTTGTGTACTTCGTCCACCACTGTGCAGAAGAGTAGAGCTTATGGTTATGAATACTACTCCTCTAAGGCATTAAGCCTTGTTCAATGAGCAGTAGCTTTGCTTGTGCTAGTGCAGTACTTTCCAGTATTTCTCAAGTATTTTCCTACTTGAGCTGTTTGGCTGTATACAGCCTTTTAAATGTACAAAATAACTCAGTTATTCTGAGTTATTCTTCTTTTTTACTACTATATATATACTCTATACTACTTTTTTAACTATACCAAAGGCTGCATCTGAAGGACTCGGACCAGTCATACAGAGCACTGTTCAGCTGTCACAGCTGCCGCTGAACATTGAGCTGTACAATACTCTATTTTTTTTTTTAATTCAGTTTTATTTGTATGCTTAGGCTAACTGCCTAAAAAATCCGAGTTGCAAAAATGTCTACATATGATCACCATGGTCAAGACAATAAATTATATAAAATCGCACCTTTGTAAGATATCAGTCAGCATTTCACGTTGTACAATGTTTTGCTTTAAATAATGTGTGAGATGTTAGCAGTGGAATATGGAGAGCCAAATGGCTCATTTTTTGTGTGCATATTTAAGTCATCCTAAGTTTTAATGTATCATTTTCGAATTGCTGCTAGGCATTAAATAAATGCCATAAATGTATTTACTTACCACTTGTAGTACACTTAAACATACTAGTGTATAAGAGATGGGTTCAAGTGTACTTCAAGTGGTAACTAAATACATTTTTAATACAGAGATAGTATGTTAAAAGCACATTTTAGTTCATATTCATAGTGTTTCAAAATAGCACAGTTGTGTACACTTAGATGTTCTTAAGATTATCTTAAGAAGTACTAAAGAATAATTTTTATGTTAAGTACAAAATTAGTCATTAGAAAATAATATTAGAAAATACATTATTGAAGTGCACTTTTTTTTCACCTGGGTACTTACCCTCATGTCGCTTCAAACCCATATGAATTTCTCTCTTTTGTTGAACGAAAGAAAACATTTTGAAGAATGTTAGTAACCTAACAGTTGTTGGTCCCAATTGACCTCCATAGTATGAGGGGAAAACAAGTCAATGGCTACGGTCAACTGTTTCGTCATCCACATTCTTCAAAATATTTTCTTTTATGTTAAACAGAAGAAAGGAATTCATACAGGTTTAAAACAACATGAAGGTGAGTAAGAGATGAAATTTTATTTTTTGGGTGAACTATCCACAAAAACACAACACAAAACTCTAAGGAGGATTTACCGTTACTGCATTAACCAATAAAACAGAATGCGAGATTTCCCCATTATATCATCTTAACCTGCTGTGTACAACCAGTAACATGACTCATCTACCTAGTAATTTGTGTGAATGAGCACCAGTCAGTGGTCAAGCGCTGTGACAGAGTTGGGACAGAGCGTTTGAGTGAAAGTGTGTCTCATCATCCATGCAGGGCACACACATGCAGCAGCACTTCGTCAGACAATGCAGAGGCGCTGACAGCAAGCTTTATCACTGAGATCAAATGCAGCTCTCTATTCCTCTCTCTCTCTCTCTCTCTCTCCACACCTCCACTGGTGCGTTAAGCACCTGATCCTTCTTTATTTCAGCTGCTGTGTGTAAGAACAAGCACTAATGGACTACATAGAATCACTCTGCACTTCTTCGTAAGACACACACAGGATTAGACGATGTACAGACATGGAAACTTCCTTTCTTTTCCCTCCATATTGATCAGTTTCTTTATTCTAAACACGACTGCCACAAGCAAAATGTTGTTGACTGTGGTTTTTATATGCCTGTGGCATCATGCTGGGAAGCTCCGCCCATTATGACATCTCATTGGCCCAAAATTTTGACATTTTTTTTAAATAATGCAACCGATGGTTTTAACAAAAGCGTACACTTGATTAACAACCTTGGAACTCATAGGTAGGTCTAATTAAAATCAGTTTCTCTATAGAAAAATTATATAATTTTTTTTTTTACTTCCAGAACCTAACTGTTGTGCATATGGCCATACAAACCATTGGAAGCCCATTTCTGGCACAGGATAAAAAAAATTATAATAATAAAATAAAAAAATAAGTACAACTTTTTGTCTCAGAATTAGCTTTTTTTCAATTTGCAATTATCTTTTTTTTTTTTTTTTATAAAAGAGAAATGCTAGATGTAAACTCACAATTATCTTTTTTATTTTGTAGTGAAACGGCCTTCCATATTAATCAGATATACACAACAAACTTCTGCATAAAATTATGCAAATGTCTAAGTAAACCTGAACTAAGTCACGTGCTAGTCAGAAAATTAAGTGATGGTAATTGTGCTATTTCCATAACAACACACTAATTTTGCCAACTAACATTACATGCCAATGTAGTCAGCCAGTTTGTATACAATTAATAATTATCACAAAATGTTAACTAAATTCAAAATCAGTGTTGGGAATGGTTACTTTGGAAATGTAATAGGTTACAGATTACAAGTTACCCTATTCAAAATGTAATAAGTAGTGTAATTATTTCAATTAGGCTACTTTATTAAAGTAATGTAGCTGATTACATTTGACTACTTCTGTACATTTTTGTAATTAAATTACGTAACGCGTAATTAATCACACATGTAACCAGGTGTGTGAAGTAATGAATTACAAATACTCACGTTACAGTAATTAAGTAGTTTTTATCAGTAATTGTACTTTTTTGAGTAGTTTAAAAATTGTGTACTTTTACTTTTACTTGAGTACATTTAGCTTTATCACTGAGATCAAATGCAGCTCTCTATTCCTCTCTCTCTCTCTCTCTCTCTCCACACCTCCACTGGTGCGTTAAGCACCTGATCCTTCTTTATTTCAGCTGCTGTGTGTAAGAACAAGCACTAATGGACTACATAGAATCACTCTGCACTTCTTCGTAAGACACACACAGGATTAGACGATGTACAGACATGGAAACTTCCTTTCTTTTCCCTCCATATTGATCAGTTTCTTTATTCTAAACACGACTGCCACAAGCAAAATGTTGTTGACTGTGGTTTTTATATGCCTGTGGCATCATGCTGGGAAGCTCCGCCCATTATGACATCTCATTGGCCCAAAATTTTGACATTTTTTTTAAATAATGCAACCGATGGTTTTAACAAAAGCGTACACTTGATTAACAACCTTGGAACTCATAGGTAGGTCTAATTAAAATCAGTTTCTCTATAGAAAAATTATATAATTTTTTTTTTACTTCCAGAACCTAACTGTTGTGCATATGGCCATACAAACCATTGGAAGCCCATTTCTGGCACAGGATTAAAAAAATTATAATAATAAAATAAAAAAATAAGTACAACTTTTTGTCTCAGAATTAGCTTTTTTTCAATTTGCAATTATCTTTTTTTTTTTTTTTTATAAAAGAGAAATGCTAGATGTAAACTCACAATTATCTTTTTTATTTTGTAGTGAAACGGCCTTCCATATTAATCAGATATACACAACAAACTTCTGCATAAAATTATGCAAATGTCTAAGTAAACCTGAACTAAGTCACGTGCTAGTCAGAAAATTAAGTGATGGTAATTGTGCTATTTCCATAACAACACACTAATTTTGCCAACTAACATTACATGCCAATGTAGTCAGCCAGTTTGTATACAATTAATAATTATCACAAAATGTTAACTAAATTCAAAATCAGTGTTGGGAATGGTTACTTTGGAAATGTAATAGGTTACAGATTACAAGTTACCCTATTCAAAATGTAATAAGTAGTGTAATTATTTCAATTAGGCTACTTTATTAAAGTAATGTAGCTGATTACATTTGACTACTTCTGTAAATTTTTGTAATTAAATTACGTAACGCTGTTACATGTAACCAGGTGTGTGAAGTAATGAATTACAAATACTCACGTTACAGTAATTAAGTAGTTTTTATCAGTAATTGTACTTTTTTGAGTAGTTTAAAAATAGTGTACTTTTACTTTTACTTGAGTACATTTTAAGTGATGTATCGGTACTTTTACTCTGCTATTCACAGGATTAAAAAAATTATAATAATAAAATAAAAAAATAAGTACAACTTTTTGTCTCAGAATTAGCTTTTTTTCAATTTGCAATTTTTTTTTTTTTTTTTTTTTATAAAAGAGAAATGCTAGATGTAAACTCACAATTATCTTTTTTATTTTGTAGTGAAACGGCCTTCCATATTAATCAGATATACACAACAAACTTCTGCATAAAATTATGCAAATGTCTAAGTAAACCTGAACTAAGTCACGTGCTAGTCAGAAAATTAAGTGATGGTAATTGTGCTATTTCCATAACAACACACTAATTTTGCCAACTAACATTACATGCCAATGTAGTCAGCCAGTTTGTATACAATTAATAATTATCACAAAATGTTAACTAAATTCAAAATCAGTGTTGGGAATGGTTACTTTGGAAATGTAATAGGTTACAGATTACAAGTTACCCTATTCAAAATGTAATAAGTAGTGTAATTATTTCAATTAGGCTACTTTATTAAAGTAATGTAGCTGATTACATTTGACTACTTCTGTACATTTTTGTAATTAAATTACGTAACGCGTAATTAATCACACATGTAACCAGGTGTGTGAAGTAATGAATTACAAATACTCACGTTACAGTAATTAAGTAGTTGTATAAATTGCGGTGTACAGCATTTATTATGAGGGGGTAGAATCCACAGCTCAGTA
The DNA here is from genome assembly GCF_001515605.1 of Sinocyclocheilus anshuiensis. Lineage (NCBI taxonomy): Eukaryota > Metazoa > Chordata > Actinopteri > Cypriniformes > Cyprinidae > Sinocyclocheilus > Sinocyclocheilus anshuiensis. The sequence continues at coordinate 6,664 of NW_015540958.1, forward strand.
CTCAATACTCAGGAGTACTTTTAAATAGGCTACTCTTTTACTCTTACTCGTGTAGTTTTTTTGGACAAGTACTTTTACTCTACTCGCACTACATTTTTTGGAAGGTAATGGTACTTTTACTTGAGTATATTTTTTCAGTACTCTTTCCACCACTGCATGTAACTAGTTACTCCCCAACACTGGTCAAAATTCAAAAATCTAAAAATTAACACTGCCCCTAACTCACTTCAATTCATGACTCAAAGAAAATCTTGATCATTCTGACAGGCAGCAGCAGTAATGTGTTACAGACATGGTTCATATGTGCCTGTATCCCGTCTGACAGCACAAGCCTTGTTAAACTGTCTGAAATAAATAAACACAACCAGACCCATAACATCCATCAACGCTGAGAGCAAGACAGTGCACAAGTTCATTCAACCCAATACAATACATTTGTATATAAGACACTCAGTATCAATCAATAGAAACGATGGAGCAGCCATATATAATAATACAATATAAATCTGCCGATCAATTAATTCACGTTGTTGGGAAGCAGTAAATCAATAGTTCAGTGTAGTTATTATGAATCATCAAAATGAAGAGTTGACTAATGCCACAATAAACGGAAACATTAAGCATCAATCATCAGATTTACAACGCTTTTCCTTAAGAATAATAGTATTCATTGGAAAAGTCATATAAAACCATTGACTTGATAAACAGGTGAGCACAAATATAAATCTTTCACGTGGGTACACCTCACAAAAATCCTCTTAAAACAATAGCTCATCTCAAAATGAAAGTTTAGACATAATTTACTCACCCTCATGTTGCTCCAAACCTTCCTTTCTTTCTATTCTTAAGACGGTCGCTGCTCTCTTCCAGCCTAATGAAAGTGGATGTCGTCCATGACAGTCAACTCCAAAAAAAAGGCAAAAAAGTAGTTCATACAGGCAGATTACAACGTCGTGTGAAACTTTAGTCGTTATTTCTTTTCATTTTGGAGCGCACCGATGCCACATTGGAGCCTAAAAGCGAGTCTCATGGGTCAGTTCGTCAGCGCCGGTATTGATCAACCCTTTCTGATAAAAAGCAGTTTTATGCAGAATATGATAAAGATGGTTTTAATATAGTGTCATGTAGAGAACACACAGTCATAAATCAAACAATGACATGTTGTCCAGGCTCTTGCTTTGCAATACTCAAGCGGCAGCTGTCTCACAGTTGAGCAATAGACAGTGAGACGGTCTGCATTAAAGCGCTGTTAACAAAACGATCTGTACCTCAACACCCTGCTGAAAAAAAACCAGCTAAAACCAGCCTAAGCTGGTTGGCTGGTCTTAGTTGGTTTAAGCTGGAAGTAGCTGGTTTTAGCTGGTCTCCCAGCCGGACCTGCTAAGGAAGTGGCCAAAACCCCTCTAAAACCAGCCTGCTGACCAGCTATGACCAGCCTAGACCAGGCTGGATGACCAGCTAAAACCAGCCAACCAGCTTATGCTGGTTTTAGCTGTTTTTTCAGCAGGGTATGCAGTTCATGGAGAGCCGAAGTCTTCGTGAATCTGTGTTAAACAATTGCCATAATTTCATTACATTTTTAAGTCCAAAGGGTCCAGTCTATGGTATTTTAACCATAATAAAAATATGATGCATAAGCACCACAAATGAGATGCAAACTCTTCCCTGTACATTCGTTCTGAAACAGATTGGCTATAGTCGATGTTCTCAGCCCGTGCTGTACTCTATTAAGTCTAGTTTGTGCAGCAAGTGTGGATCAATATCCTTCTTTATCGAATCAATAGAGCAGAGCTTAAAGGTAGGACATAAACGAATGCAGGCTGAAACACGGCTGACGTCCATCTATGACATTGATCGATGGACTAAAAAGTAGCATCTGGAATTCCTGACCTTCATGTAATTTTTAATAACCTAATGTTTAAGATGTATAATTTGAAAAAAGGATGTAGAATAAGTTTCTTTAAAAATAAACAAAAACAGCTGATAGTAAAGCAAGGTTTATGATGAGGTAGTAATTGGCTTCTCTGCTATTATTACTCAGAGCATGCAGGCTACTATTCAGAAAGCGAGTGAACCCATAAAAACGCCACATTTCAACCAATCAGGGTGAAATCCAGCGACTGCACTGCCTTTTCAAGCAGCTCCAAGAATGTAGCATAAATCAAGGCAAAATTAAGTGAAATACGAATGAACTAAGAGGGACATTTTAATTTACAATAACACAGCCCTGAACAGACGTAAAAGGACAGGGTTGTTGCAGGCATGCTGGGATTAAAATTCAGAGGTTTATGATCATAATAAAGAGCTAGACTTGTTAACTCTGAGAACTTTGGAAAAGATTCAAAATGTCCTTAAGTGAATGTTTAGTATTGTCCTCTAGTTGATTTCTGCAGTTTTTACACAGCTATTATATCAATATCAGGCTAATAAATATACAAAAAAAAACTTTGTAATTTTTAATTAGAATAATATTAAATAAACAAACAATCAATATAGTATTAGAGAATACGGAAGGTATTTTCTACCAATATTGGCCCAGTGACAACTATTTGAAACATTAAATTTTTCACGTTTTTTTTTTTAAAGAATCAAACTGCATCATCCCTTAAAAAAAATACACATTTGACAATTACAGATGCCAAGACAATCTTGAGGTAATGCAAATATTAAAATGAAAAGGCAAATTTAAAACCTTTTATATGCCAAACAATACTTTACATACACTTTGAGAATTTTCTTTTACACATACTTTAAAATAATTTATATATTTAATTTATTTATTTATTTTGTGACACAAACCATGGAATAAAAAAAAAATGCACGAGTCAATCTCAGAGATCAAAAAGAGCACATCCATTTTTATTTTAACGAGACATCGCTGAGTGTGATTGTCAAGTATTTGAAGTGCCTTACATGCAAGTGACAGGCTGCACAGAACAAACACTCAAGAAAAAGACATTTGACAGCAAGAAAGAGAGAGAAACTGGTGAAAGCAGGAAGATTCCTGGAAAGAAGGCACATTTGTTTCATTCATGGACATATTACATGAGCATTTGGTAACATTATAACATTTCACCCACATGAAATTACTTGCTTTTGTGCTTTAGGGAGACATAAATTAGTTCTTACAGTTTGTTTGTGGAGCACATCAGAGAAATAACTGAATAAGGAGACATCCATTCTGTCCACAAACACGATCCTACAGATGTATTGCCCTTTAAATGACTTGCTTTTGTGCTTTAGGGAGACATAAATGAGTTCTTAACAGTTTGTTTGTGGAGCACATCAGAGAAATAACTGAATAAGGAGACATCCATTCTGTCCACAAACACGATCCTACAGATGTATTGCCCTTTAAATCAACAGCAGTTTGAAGCCAAACCTACAGCAGAAACAGCGTAAACTCAAGCGCAGGTTCAGATACGGTTCTCTTAGATCAGGAGACAGCGCTCTCACAGAGAGCAGCGATCAGTTTACAGTATCAAACACATCACAGATCAAACCAATCAACCGCTGGCAAACAACACGGGGGGGAAAAAAAAGAGAAGCGTGTCAAACTAATAAGTCTGGGACAGATTCATGTTGCCAACCAAAACCTGAGGCAGACATGAGGTGGAGAAATTAAATGAATAATTCAGCTAAAATTTCATTTTGTCATTGTTTACTCAGCCTTTAATGCTATTTTGGACCGCACTGATTTTCATTTCTCTCTTTTTGGCCATATGATGAAAGTCAATGGGGTCCAAAATAACACTAGACACCACTGACTTTCATTATATGGCCAAAAAAGAAAGAAAGTCAAACTGTCTGCAATGACACGAGGGTGAGTAAATAATGAGTTTGTGTAAACTATCCCTTTAAGGAGCAAAAATTAACCAAAATTTGCAAAACAAAAGGCAGGAATCAGCTGCTGTACATTTGGTATGAATTAAAGCCAAACTCAAGACAACTACGTCAGAGCTAAAGTGACATTAACATTAATAACCGTGTGAATGTGTTCTCTCAGGCACGATGAGGTGCTCCATATTGATCATGATAAATCTCAGTCTCTGTAGATCATCAGGCAGATGTGTCCATTTAATATCTGGTTTGTCTTCCCTTCCTGCCTCCCTAAGGGCCCGTTTGAGCTTCGGGTAAGACGTCACTACATGGAGAACATATGGAAGCTTTCAATGCCTCTATCAATCTGCTGATGAACTGAGATTGAACTCCAGGTCTGGGCACATTATTCAGATAAGCGTTGCGCTGGTGTCCCCATCCGTCAGCGCAGGAGACGCAGCGAGGTGCCAGCCGCCGGTTAGGAACGCCGGAAATGCCAGCTGTGAAACGCTAACAATCTGGGAAGACGAAAACTAGGAATGCTTATTGTCAGTCTGTTTGTCTTTGACTTGATGAATATTAGGAATATTTTTGGTGTACTTTTTGGGGGGGGGCTGAATTTTTCAGTCCAAAAGAACAAAGACACACCAGCTTGTTGTTTGTTCTGAAGATGAACGAAATCAGACGTTAAAACGAAATCCGTCAAGAAAATGTGAAGGCCACATTTCACCCCAATATCAAAAAGATTTAGATAAGGAATTAAATTGTTTAAACACTTAAGAACACTACAACTTAAAAAGACGATTAAACCACACCTTCCCACTAAGTTTTCATTGTTAAAATGCAAAAAAATTATAAATACATAATATAATACAATATAATATAATATTTTTTTTTTTACTGTATTACAAAAATGATAAGTATTAATCAGAACAGAATTTGGGGTAAATGTGCTAAACTGTCTTGCAAATAACATCACATATGCTAAGACTTTTTCATTCTTATGCATATGATTTTATTTAATAATTTTTTTTTTTTTCTTTTGGAGTGGAGCGTGACTCAATCATGTTTTAATGAGGTTCACCTAAATGAAGAGGAAAATCAAAAATAACTCAAGAACCTACAAATCAACTGATGTTTTGAATGAGCACATCATATATGGTTTTTAAATAATGCTTTTGCAAATAATCCCTGCCTTACAGAACATCCACTAAAGGATTGTGGATTTGTGAGAAAGAAGTCACAGATCCAATGCCAAAACGTCTTTTGGTCCCTTTTAAACACTGAATTAAATTAGACTGAATTAAACTTCAGCTAATGCCATTCTTTTAACATAAAACCTAACAAACACCCTTCAAAAATTAAAACAAAAACACAGCTTGACAAACCAAATCTGCTGGTACGCTCAGTTCTTGACTTTGGTAAGGACAATATTAGCCGTCACAAACATTAGACAGAACGTTGCCCACAATATCACAAACCAAACCCAGAATGTGTGATGGAAAGGTGACCGGTGCTTATTTACAGCATCCCTTCGCAACACGGGTTCTAGATGACGCCTACTAAAATATACTAGGAAGGCCGGGATGATATACTGAATGCCCGTTCCGGCATACGCCCCTGTGATCCCCACAAGCGCCTCTAGATCGTGAGTACAGAAGGCCACAATAATGGGCGGCACTAGAGTAATGAGCGGGAAGACGATACGGTCCACCACCCAAGGGTACGTGCCGCCGTCCCGATAGAAGAGAGTCTTCCAGTTGTTGCGTAGCGTGACGGCTATTATGGGAAAGTTGGTGCTGATGGTGAAGACGGGAAAGAGGCCCAGGAAGTAGCGCAACACTGGAATGCTCAGGACGTCACAGTTATCCGTGAAGTTTAAAGTGTACATGTCCCGCAGCAGAGAACTATCGAAGCAGAATATGGCCGTGAGGGACAGCAGGCTGTAGAAGCACAGGATGAGGATGTAGTCGGCCATGACCAGGGCGCTCATGCGCTGCTTGTTGGAGATGGGCGTCACGAGCGAGGGCAGCGAGTGCTGGCACATGAACGAGTAGACACAGACCCCGAAGAGGTTGGGCACACCTGAGATCTGAGCCACAGATGGGTGGCCCTCTCTGTGCCCCTTTCCAATACGAATCAAAGCCAGGATGATCATCATGGTGAATGCTGAAAGAGACCGAGAGATGTAAAATGATTATATAAAATCATGTAACAATATGACTTGGAAGATCTAGTGGATTTTGTTGTATTTAAGGCAAGACAATAGTCAAAAACATTGCTTTTTCATATACAGGTACTGGTCAATTTTGAGATTTTGGAATATTTGCTTTCATAATGGTGTTTCAGACTAGTGAAAGAAAATTTCATTTAATTTCATATACAACATTTCATTCCTAAAAACAAATTTTTTTTCTGGCAGTTGACCATTGCCACTGAATAAAAAATAAACAAAGTAATTGGGACTTTCTCAAATTCAGACTTTTTTCTCGCAATTGCGAGTTTCTCTCTCGAAATTCTGACTTTTATCTCAGAAATGCACGATATAAACTCGCAACTGCAAAAAACAAAACAAAAAAAAACCTGATAAAGTTGCAATTCTGAGAAATAAATTCAGAATTGTGAGATATAAACAATTGCTTGTTATAGTCAAAATTGCAAGATAAACTCGCAATTCTGAGATATAAAGTGGATATATAAACTTTTTTTCTCAGAACTGCAAGGCTTTATAACTTGCAATTGAGAAAAAAAAAATCAGAATTGTGAGGAAAAAAGTGAGAATTGCAAGGTATAAACTTGCAATTGCGAGAAAAAGTCCAAATTTGAGATACAAGTCCCAATTACATTGTTTTATTTTTTTATTCAGTGGCAGGAAATGGGTTTCCAAAATTTTCTGATATATGGAGTGATAAAAAGAGATATTCAAAATCCCCTCTGTGAAAACATTAGAATTTCCACGTAGAAGCTGTAAAGCTACAGAAGTCAATTTGTTTGCGCATGGAACAGAAATCTCTTGAAATTATGATGATTGACCCCTTGGTAACCATACCAAGGTTCTGGCATTTCGTGCATTTATCATCCACTACTTTTGACTAAAATAATATTAATCGCGACCAAAGACTTATGTTCGGTGATTTGATCTAAACCATGGTTGACAGAGATGTCGTTTTTTTGTTTACATTTGGAAGCATTCTTGAAGGGTTGCCACGTCCACTTATTAGCGTTTGGATTTAAGTTTGTTTTTTTTAGCAAGATCTGGTAACAGTCGAGACCTTTATCCCTGAAATTTTTTGCACTGTGAATACAGAAGAGACACACAACTCTGATACACATTTAAATACATCATTAACTAGTAGTTCAGTTCAGTTCAGTGTAATCACTTTGTATTTTGTCATTACCTTTCATCATAGTTGTAGAATGCGGTTGTCACTCTCGTAAATAAAAAAATTCAGTAAAATGACTGAACTGTGTGTAGAGAACAGGATTAAGCACTAAAAGGTGAACTAACAACCGAATTCAGCTGCATATGTCAATATGTCAATAATACAAAACAAGAATTTTGAACCAACGTTCAAATTTCTGTTCTAGAGTTATATGCAAACGAGTGCATACTTCATTAGATCATGTCTCATTTGCATATTTAAACAACATTTTAGAAAACTCTTAAGACAAAAAAATGAACTGGGGAAACGACTGGAGAAGTATGGTGATATCTATTAGATAAATGTTTTTCTTTATTCACCTGGGGTGTCTGGCCTTAATACTGTATATTCAGCTCATACACGAGTTTGCCAAGCTGAGATGGTTATTTATTAACACTGCCTGTCTAAAGCCGATTTTATAGCCATATCCCTATTTTTGTAGCCTGAATAGCAAAAAAAAGCATGAAATCCGATTTTAACTAAAATCAATCCAAGTCTCATGAGGACGTGACTTGAAATCCAGTTAAATTGGATTGGAGTCGATCCGTTTCAGCATGAACTGGACGAACAGATATCAAGATTATCTTCCATCATTTGGGACACAGCTAGATTTAGGAAAAAAAAACTCAAGGTCTCTGTTGTGTATGTTATGCGCTTTATGAGTTGTCATGATGGACTTGAGTGGAGGACAAATTCCCAGTTCTGGTCTATCCACACTGACAGCTTGCTGCTCATACACCATGTCTACATTGGAAGCCACTGACGCAACAACTCGAGTCTGTCAACACTGTGGCATGATGCACAGCTTCAGTGCGTCCAGTGTTCACCAACCAGAGCCAGTCCGCTTCAAAGACGAAACCAAAACTTTACCGGTTTATTTAGCTAGAAATCCATGCTATAAAAAGGTGACTTTGGGTCATTTTAAAATAGTGTAACTTAACTTTAATTTTAGTACTACAGCCTACCAACAAACTACCTAAAACTGTGCACATGTGCATGTAGGGAAAAAGGGGTTTTATAACAAAAATTGATTTGATTTTATCAATAGAAAGTACTGTTAAAAAGTTTGCGGTTGGTAAGATTTATTTAATTAATGTTTAAAGAAATCTCTGCGCCAATGGACATACATTATTAACACTGAACTTAGGTTTGACTGATTGGTTTGCACACAGAGATGGCCATGGGTCAAACTCAGAGTAAAGCCCTATTATTAAGCCCCCATATTATTAGGTCTCGTAATTCTAACATATTTATCTTATTTTAGCTTTTCATTATTTCTGTAATATTGAATTTATATTAAGAAAAAAATAATAAAATGCCTGACTTTCTGTATTTCTATTGTGATCGATGTTGCAATCAATGCGGAGCAAGATGAGACTGTTAAGGATCTAATAGGCTGCTGGAAAACGCTGAGCTGGTTAAAAAGGGACCAATAACTTCCATAGGTGATGTTCCCTGCATAGACAACCAGGAAGAGGAACATTTCATTATCTCAAACATCTAAAGCTTAGTGCTGCTCCTGAAGATCTTTATATATAGATTTCAGGAATAGAACAGAATAAAATAAAAGATAGCTAAGAGGACCGATAGTAATAATCAGTCCTCATCCTCTTTCCTAATGCATCACATGGCCAGCTCAGGGACTACAGGTGTAAATCGGAGATGCCAGCCATCGGATTTAAAGGGGAAATGGATTGGGTCCGTCCACACATCTGAGAGGTGCTCCAGACAGCAGTGCTGACCCAAAGGTCTCCATTAGCATTAAAGCTGTTCTCACACATGCTCATTCAGTGTTTGAAAAAGATGCATTCTTCCTGGCAGGAGTAAAACATTCTGGCAGCAAACAAGGGGCAGAGTGCATGTCACACTAATCTCAGTCTATTAATCAAGGGCAGGTTGCATGTAAGGGGAATAAATAATTCACTAGTTGCAAATAACAAATAACGTAAATCACAGTGATGTTGCAGTAAAAGGGTACGTGTCTCAGGAGAGAGTGCATGCTGCCAGGATAACTACAAATTACCTCATTTCAGGTACACAAATAACCAAATAACTATTATAAATGACTTTAGAAAGGTTTCGAAAGTAATCAAAACTCAGGAAAAAGTGGAGAACAAAGCAGAGTGACAAACACTGAATCTACTGTGAGAGACAGGTCTTATTTTACACCAAATCTAGAGACTAACAAGTCACGTGACCATTCCATAACAGCCCATGTGAATAAGTAAATGTATACATATTTACATATACATACATACATATAAAATTTATATTATATATATAAATATTTTATACATAAATATAACATTTTTCTTAAGTATATGCATGAATGTGCGATGTGTACACACACATTTTGTAAACACAAACTTTTATTTTGGATGCGATTAATTGCGATTAATCATTTGACAGCACTATAATCAATATTAAAAACCATTGCACTGCTTAATATTTTTGTGGAAACTGCGCTACGTTTTTTGGCATTCTTTGAATATAAAGTTCAAAAGCACATCATTAAAATAATAAATTAATTTAAAAAAAATCTATATATTTCAATAAGATACATGTTTGTCTGGTTTGTCTGCATATTTATATATTAATTATAAAAATAAATAATTGAATGAAATAAAAATATTACATAATATATATTAAGAATATAAAAACACATCTATATATCATATATAAAACTTATAAACACATCTATATATAATATATAAAATGAATAATATATTAAACATCTGTCACACTATACAAATACTGTACAAGTCGGCTAAGAAAGGACAGTAAAATACAGAGCACAAAGCCAAAGGCAAACAACTGCATTAACAGGTAACATTCATTGTGCAATATGCTTAATATAGCAAAACAGATACGCAAGAGCGCAACTAGAGGACAAACGCAGACATACACAATGATGGAACTGCAAATCACTGGGGGAAATGTCAGAGACAGATAATGTAAAGAAGAACCAATCAGAGAGGATACAAGCATGGATGGGTCGGGATGTAGTCAGATTCAAGATGCATTACTCCTTTTCATAACAATAGCAGAGTACAAAAGAGTTGCACCGAAAGAATAGAAGGGTAGAAGAGAAAGAAAAAAAGAAAAGAAAATCAAGGGCACACTTAATCCAAATACTCCTGACATCTCCTGACACAACTCAAGTCATTGTATAGACGCTTAACCTTCAGCACAGAGGCCTTTTGTTGTTTAGGGATGAGATGTGATTGCATCCCGCCACATACGGCACAGCGATTCATCACGCGCTATAAATTCCCTCAGTGTACATGCTGATGGCCATGGAAAATGCCACTGGTATCTGTGTCTTCAAGTCTTATTCATCATGATATGTTTGTATCTGACACCAGTGCCAGCAGAGCCCGGTCAGAAGACACCACACAGGGAGACAAGGAGGATATAAAAAAAAGAGGGCCGAATAAATTCATGCAGCAAAGTCAAACAATCAAAATGACACTGATTGCTAAAGCTTCCTCAAAGGACGGTGTGCTGGGTTTTGAAGGACACTCTTCATTAACAAAGCACCCGTGAGATGTTGAGTCACATGACCAGCTGTGACCATCAAGTGTGAATGGAGAACAGTGAGCGGCGAGTACATTAGGCAGATGTCAAAAACATCCCATCTGTGAAAGTGTCATCAATCATCTTCCATAAACTTAATATAATAATCGTGACTTTGCCAAGTAGGACGCATTGCTAGATCAACAACCTTGCTTGCTTGTCCTGGAACATTCCTATCAAACAATCAGGTTTCAGGGAGATATTTATATCTACATTAGCGATAAACTACAGTTCAAAAGCTTGAGGTCAGCAAGATTTCCATTTTAAAGAAATTAAATTTCCATTTATCAATGAATCCTGAAACAAAATGGAACCGTTTCTAACATTGACTATAATAATAAATGTTTCTTAAGCAGTAAATCAGTCAATTAGAGTGATTTCTGAAGGATCATGTGGCACTGAAGACTGAAAGCTGAAAATTCAGCTTTGATCACAGGAAAAAAATTACATTTGAACATATATTCAATTAGAAAAGTGTTACTTTAAATTGTAATAATATTTCATAATATTACAGTTTTTACTGTATCTTTTAATCAAATACATGCAGTCTAGGTGAGCATAAGAGACTTCTTTAAAACCTATATTATGCAGCACCACAGAGCCCCTACTAATAGTCTATTATGTACTGCCAAAAAGTCATTTGGAATGACCGTGAATTGATTTTTGTGATATATTTCTGTTAATTATTGAATGCAAATGCTTATGTGACAGAGGGTGAATATACAGGGTACACACATCTCCCTAATTGCCTAAACTTTATTCTGCACCTAATTGTTAAAGTAATTAAAGTTTTAACAGAAACCCATTAAGGAGCAAATGTGGACATCAATACATAGCATAGGCTTAGGAGAGTTCAAAATTTAAGACATCTATTTTAGCACAGTTTACACAAAAGACCCAGCAGAAAGCATCCACACTATGCCATTTCAGACCACTTGATGATCCTCTGAAATTTTCAAACAAATGAGCGAGTGGTTTTATGGTCCGTTAAGGAAAGCAGTGTATGGTAGTTTGTAGCTTGTCCATATTGCAGGCCCTGCTAAATGAGAGGCGCCAACGCATTTTCCTTGAGAGCAATTTTCAGGCTCTATGAGCTGAACCATTGCCTGGGGTATTCATTAAGGCATGGCTATATTTCAGAGCACCTTGAGACTACACTGCTGCACAATATCCCACACTGAAGCAGCACCTTTTACAGTATATCTGACCTAAAAACCCACTATAAAGTCTGATTCTCAGGGGACGCCTATTAATATGGGGAAAACCCTTAACATTTAAATAGCACTGGAGCTATATCATTATAGTAGTGCTGCTGTTCACACACAAGTCTATTTGAAGTAGGGCTGCAACTTATTGATACAATTTATATAGAATATACTTGAAACTCTGGTGGTGTCAGTGATTTGTAGTATAAAAAAAAAAGAAAAAATTCTACAGAGAAAAAAACTTTGGAAAAAATGGCTGAGGTCACAGTGAGCTTTTGTGGGAAAAGTGCACAATCCAAGCTGTCAAAATCAAGACAGAACTTCATTAAACGTTATTTTAAAAAATGCTCATGAGCATATGGTTTCATGCACTTGAGGAATTTTTTTTTTAATTAACTTAAGTTTTAATAGTTATATGTTCATTTGTAAATGCTATAAATTCACACAAGGATTTTCATTTTGCAAACAGCTCATCCTAACAGCAATTCTCTGCTTGCTTAGAGAAAAATATAAATGCTAAAATATTAATTTCTTTTTATCTCTTTCGTCAGATGATGTTTTCCAAAGCAATTTACAGTAATTGGGATTTTGCTAAAAAGGACATGTTCCTTGATCAACAACCTGGCATGTCTTTTTTTTTTTTTTTTATCATAACCAATTTTATTTATTTTTATATTAAATTATTTAATTACACAATTAGAATTAAATAAAAAATAATGATATAATTAATGAATAAATTAAATAATATCTAAATATATCAATATTGCTCAGGATCTCAAAGCATAGTGTTTGTACTATTTGGCTTACTTGGGGAAAAGATACATAAATGCATAAAACCATATCACAGTGATCTGTGTAATCTAAAGTCTTGCTTTAACATTACAACAAAATGAAGGCAAGGATAATGGGAAATGTTGTTTTATCATGCAAACTAAACTGTAGAGTCAAAATTCACAATTAAAATTCAATCAATATGCCGCTGTCATTATTTGTATCCCACTGGAACTACTGGTGGTGTTCATGTGTGCTCACAAATACTTTGTTTTTCTTTTGTACATTTTCTTACATTTACATTTATGCATTTGGCAGATGCTTTTATCCAGAGTGAATTAGTTTGCATTCAAGCCATACATTTTTTTTAGTTCATGCACTGCCTGGGAACTGAACCCCGTTTGAGCAATAGAGCCATGACCTTGTTAGCGCTCTACCATTACATATATAATGATGCAAATGATGACTTGAACCTGAACAACAAATTTTTTGAGTCTTCAGCATGTTGTTCTAGCACCATTAACAGTAATACAGTCTCTGAGGAGCGTTCGGTAGCCCACCACAGCAATGCAACATGCAGTCATTAATCTCCAGTGAGTAATCACACACTCTTTGTCCATTCCTCAACGTTCACACTAAATATGAATTAAAGCAGCAACCTCACTGACTCATTTCGCTCTCCACGTCAAAAGCTGATAAATGTTCTCTACTTCAGCGCTGAGAGGAGGTGATCCTTCCCATTTATATTACCCACGCAATAAAACGGCCTTTAAATAATGCATGTGAAGACGCACAGCTTTGCATACAAGACGCTATATCTGTGTTCCTGGTAAACAAGGTGCTTCATGAATTTCATACAAGTGGCGATCAAGAGTCTATGGCTTCTGAGACTGCTGAGGTTTTATATCCGCGAGTAACAACACACAACAAGTAGCATTAATTCAAGTATGAAGCTGCTGTGGTTGTTGAGCTAATAATTGAGCTCCGTTTTCTGGTTGAGCAGAGGACGGTGCTGGTAGTAGATGGCATCGAGGTTAAAACACAAAGTGGCTCCCCTGACGCCAACTGAACCCAACCCTACTTACCACATCTCATTTGACACAGGAGCAGGCACGGTCTCTCCTTCTGTGCATTATGGGTGAACAGAGGCACACAAGGGACGTGCCTGCTTGTCCTGCTGTCTGCTGTGAGTAATGACTGAGAGCAGAGAGGATCATGGGAAAAAGCACAAGACTGGAAAGGGCGAACAGAAAGAGGAAAAGAAATGATGGGCGACTGGTCAACCTATTGGCATTGAAAAAGAACGGCTGCACTAATGTATTGATATGCCATTGTTAAAGGGGTCATATGATGTTGCTAAAAATAACATTATTTTGTGTATTTGGTGTAACGAAATGTGTTTATGCTGTCTAAGGTTAAAAAAACACATTATTTTCCACATACTGTACATTATTGCTTCTCCTCTATGCCCCGCCTTTCTGAAACGCGTTGATTTTTACAAAGCTCATCGGTCTGAAAAGCGAGGTGTGCTCTGATTGGCCAAATTCCTCAAGCGCGTGACATAAATTTTATGCACCTTACCATATTGTGATACCGTGTCCCGGAGTGACGAGACAAAAACATTAAAACCCATTATAAACGAGGCATTTGTTGCATACAGTGGGGACATAATTACGGATTATAATGACTTATACTGTCTTTTTACGCATTGCATCGTGCTGCGTTAACATAAAACCATGTCTGCATTTGTGATCGGCGAAACGACAAACAACAAGCGCTACTCTACACTGCTCAAAACTCACGTTTGAATTGTCAGTGGCAAATTCTTTAAATATGAAAACGTACTTACAGTCTGTGAGTCAGAACAGCCGGCATTGTAGTCTACTCTACCAGGATCAGGAAACAGCCCTCCATAAAATGCGCTGCACACATCTGAATATTTGGGTTGAACTGTTCTGGAACAGTGTTGTAAATACAACTTAACCACTGATTTCCAGTCGTGTCCTCTTTTGGAAG
>NW_015540958.1:21782-35585 GCF_001515605.1 Sinocyclocheilus anshuiensis
CAAACAAAGTAGTTTCGCTTTCACAACGAAACACCGTCTTCACAACATGGCGGTGGCGGTGGCAGCAACAATAAAGTTACGCCTTCTTTCTTTGCGTGAACATTTGGGCGGCGTTATGCAAATTTTTCCACACAGTGACGTAGACATGTGGGGGGCGTGTTTGAACGAGGCGTTTTAGGAGGGTGTGGACCACTCTTAACTTTTATAAAGAATATCTCTTTGGGTTTGAGACTTTAGTCTTTGCAACTTTAGGGATCTTATCTATTCACGAACAGCTTGTAACACTCCAAAGAGAAAGGAAAACTTGAAATCGCATCATATGACCCTTTTAATCAATAAAAGGGGAAAAATGTTGAGTGTTGAGGTAATTTTGACAGCTTGGGTTTTGGTATGAAATAATATGGTTACTACTTAATGGATGAAAGTTCAGTCAGCAGGTCAAAATAAAGCCTAAAAGGATGACAAGGGTCTTGTATCACTTGGAAGGGGTTTATTTTGGGATGACTGCTTGAGTATATTCTCCATGTTATTACTAGACTACTTACAAAATAAATTAAATGGACATAAAATATTGATTTGAGATCAAATTATTGTATTACGTGGGATAAAAAGAAGCTGTGGAGTGATACAAGAGACATGAAACTAGCACCGATATGTAGGAATTTATTTGCAAGGGACAAGTCAAATATATAGTTTAGCATCATCATACAAAAAAAGTTTGTCCGCCGAATGCAGTGATTGACCAATCAGAATCAAGTATTCTAGAGAGCCGAGTAATAAATAAACACTGATTTTCTTGTAACAATTTCAAGACTGTTTACAAAATAAAAAAGCCACTTTATATTCAATCCAAATGTTTGTCATAATAATGTCTCTGCGGAAAAATACTACAAACTAATATCATGCTTTATATTAGATTTGGCTATCTGTTTTTCTCCTCAGGGATAAATACCAGTGCCTCAATCTGTGGTACAGTAAGTTTCATTAACACAGATTAGGCTGTTTTTTTAATACTAATTAGAAATTGAGATCGTTTATGGATCACTCTGCATATTAAATGGCCAAGCGTTTGTTAATAGTAGCAATTCAAAAGGAACTAAAACCACTGACTATTGCTGGATCACATTAAAAATTCAATCCAATCTAAAGCTTAGACAAGATTTTCATTTGTTTTATTTTTTTTTTTGGCTTGTTTATTTGTTTTGCCTGTGAATCAATTTGGTCCTGCTTGGGAGAATGATTAATAAGCACAACTGGAAAACAATCTGTAAAGCAAGTACCACTGCAGAATATCTGAATAACTTTGTAAAAATCAACTGATTATTTTAAACATTAAAAATGTAAAAAAAAAAAAAAAAAAGTTTTTACAATTGTTTGACATAATTTGATACTTGAATTAAGACCAATTTTGCAACTTTAAGATGAAAAAGTACATTTTAACATTAATATAGACATTAATATTGGAATAGTAATTCACTAAATTAATAATATAACAGCACTAACAGTGAAGCTTTAAAAGTAATAATTCGTATTAAATGAATTGTATGGTGATTAATACTGTGTAACATGAAATTATTTTAATTAGGGATGCACCGATAGGATTTTTTGGGGCCGATAACGATACCGATTTTAACAAACATTTATTGGCCGATTCCGATATTTGTCACTTCCTCTCTTATTTGAAATGTTGGCATCAAAATAGATAGTATTTTGATCATGTTTTAAATCAGCAAAGTTCAAAAACACCTGCACATAAACCATCGGTTTGTTATATCGGCCTTTTCCATTATATAGCCGATATGCCGATGGTTGTAAATTGAGGAAAAATCAGCCGATAAATATTGGTGGCCGATACAACAGAGCATCCCTAATTTTAATAATGATAAAATGCAATAATTTTGATGACAATTAAAGTAAAGTGAGTTGTACGCAAGATATTTAAGGATTTAAAAAAAAAAAGATTTTGATTTGAAAAGTGTTTGAAAAGTGAATTTCAGACATTTTAATACTTTAATAAGGACTCGCAGTTCTAGATCTGAATGGCTCTAAATCATACTCTAGACTAAAAATGAGAAGAATGCATTATCAAATAATTACTTCAGCTCTCTGGAGATTCAGAATAGAGGAAGGAAAAAAACAGCAACAGAGAAAGATAAGGGCAGCACACATACATAAAAATGGCCACTTTGCTGCAGGGCACCATGATGTATTACCACAAAAAGAAAAAAAAACTGCAATACAAAGCAAACAGCGGCCAGCTAGACCAGTCATGTCTTTCACAATCGAGTGGAAGCATACATAATACATACATGATGCAAATGACCCCATATTGATTCACACGGCTAATACAGCAAGAATCCATTCTGGATAAACAGTCTGAGAAATAACAGCACTGCTGTGAAGTTCATCACCTGCATTCAGCAGTATATGTTGCTGAAGCAAGCAGGATGAGCTACTTCACCCCTCAGGTTATAGTGCCCTTAAATTGGCAGTGAATTAAAACACAGATGGCAGAAATATGGGCGCACATGCTAATCAGCAGATTTCTGTACTTTGTCTATACGTTTCTTGATACATACATTTTGAGTAATTGCTACACAATGCTGCAAAACACCACTTTCCACCACTCAGCATTACTGAAACCTACACAGCTAGAACAACTGCCTCCATTTTTTGCCTTCTTAATGCCCGTGGAGCAATTAGGAAACGTATCAAACAGCCAATGACTCATTCACATCTCATTGTGAATTAATGACACGAAGAGCAGAGAAAGGTGAGCAAAAGGGTGCATGCTTGTTTCTTTAAAGGTCTATAAGCACTGCGAATGTGCGCCCAAGAATGCATGTTTTTTGTACGTTTTACAGGTTCATTCACCACTGCGTGCACATGGGAGCAGAAGCCACGATTTTTGGTGGCTGTGATTTTTGCGGCGGGTGAGGATGGGCGGTTTTATTTTGGGCCTGTCGTCTGGTAAGTGACTGCCCAATCACGCCTGAGACGGCCTGTCTAGCCTGTCAGGCTGAAGTATGAGGGAGACAGAAGGCGGAGACATGAAGCGGGACGCATTTATGACTGACAGACCCTGGCTACACTGCAGAGGAGGGGAACAATGTACTAACTAGAGATGCACCGATTTAAATTTTCTTGGCCGATTCCATTTTCCGATTTTTCGTTAGTGTGATCTGCCGATACCGATTTTTGCTGATTTTCTTTCTAAGAACTATAATTGACAGCATATACAAACAAAAATCTACTTTTTTTCAACGCAAAGTTTTATTTTCATAAAAAAACACAAGTAAAAAGTCAGTAATAAAATAAGAACAAATAAAAAAATGGCAAACAACAGCACAAATAAATGCAATAGAATAAAGAGAGCTATGATAATTTTGTATGCATTTGAACGTTTTTAGCGCAGTTAGCCACTCTTTTTTATATTTGTGGCTCACAAGCTGTTTGAGACTGAGCGCGGATTGTGTGCTAATATAAATCAGTAGTGGTGCGTGCGCGTTTGGTATAAGCGTGAAACCAGCGGGAATGACTAAAATAATGCGCAATACAAGCACTATTTAACCGGAGCGAATGAGACCTGTGTGACAGAGAAGGGGTCGTCGGAGAGAAGAGAGCAAGAATGTGCGGCTGATGTTATTGCCTGTGCCGCTGGTAACAAAACGGATCGGCTCGAAATCGGAAAGAAGTGAGACTGACCGACCGATCACCGATCCGGGCCGATCATGAGGAAAATCGGCCAATTCCGATTCCGATCCCTGGCCGATCGATCGGTGCATCTCTAGTACTAACCATGATGCCGTACCTTTAAGAGGCATATAGTAAGTAAATAAAAAAGGTTAATGGGGAAATTAAAAAAAAAAAAAACTTAATGCACTTATCCTGTACAGATCTTACTCACAGACACTTACATTAACAAACCACCATCATTTATTTTCTCCCTAAGGTAAATCTTGAATACTAGAGCAGATTTTGTTTTAGGCTATGTTGTGTTGCAAACCATTATTATGAAAATCTAAAATAAAAACAACTAAAATTAAATAAATAAATATAAAAAAATAAATATCACCCATATATCAAAATTTAAAACAAAACCTTAAAATAAATTAAAACCAACAAAAAATTTATTAAAAAACTAAAACCAAACAAACCAAACCCAAACAAAAAAAACAATCAAAACAAAAACAAAACCAAACAAAAAACAAATAAAAAAAACCCAAAACCAAACAAAAAACAAATAAAAAAAACCCAAACCAAAACAAATAAAAAAAAATAGTAAACAACTTACCAATCCATCTCATTAGAGAGGTAAGGATCTGGAGGTATTTGGTCTTCTGCGCACTGAAAAAGGTGAAGGGCCCCAACAACAGTGTGAAGATTGCCTGAAATGAAGTAAAAATACAGAAAACAAGTCAATGAAAGCAAAAAGCAGTTTGAGTAATAGCAGTGTGCTGCAAGTAGGATACCAAGATAGATCTCTGTAAACATTCTGTGGTATTTTGACCGAAATAACTATCAAATTTGGCGCCTATTTCAGCCACAACTGAAGTGTATACATGGGGCACTGACGCGTAGGACTTCATGAATGATGGGTGCTCCAATTCTATGGAAATCTGTGGAGTTTTGCAGATGCAAACTCTGTGCGGGCCTGCTCTCATGGTACACACATACATACTTTTTATGTGCTTGTGTGTGCAGTAGTGGTCGACCGAAATTGTTTTTTTGACTGCCGATGCTGATATCTTGGAAAGCAGGGTGGGCGATGGCTGATGTAAAGCAGATATAATTTTATTTATTTTAATTAATATTTAAGAAATTTTTAATCATTTGGAAATGGATTAAAAAATAAATGTGTAAAATAAACATTTATACTTTAAACGACAAAGTATTTTTAACAAATAAATAAATATTTAATAAAAATATAATTAAAAAGGAAGTAAACACTGTAACCAACAGGGCACTCATCTGGGAAGTTTGTGTGCATTGGGATTTGGGAATTATATTTTTTCAAATAAAGCCAAGGTAACACTCATTTTACACTCATCAGCACACAGTGAAAATGACATGAGTATGACATTGGGCAAAAGCATGAAGCGCAGCATAATTTGAAATCATGAGTTTAAAGTTTATCGATCGCGCATCTCCAGTGAAGCAGAACTCTCCTCCTGTCCACATTCAATTCACACGGACCGACCGTCACACAGAGAACACGCGATCATGCAGGATACAAATGAACACTTCACAAGATCTCACAGCTGGATTTGACTATGTTTGCAAGATTATCGGCCAAACAGAAAAAACTTATGGCGATATATCAGTCGACCACTAGTGTGCAGGCACATAGATTCATGACTCACTTCTAATGAACTGCACTGGGTTAAGTGTTGATGCCAGACTCTTTGATATGTATATTACAAAATTTAGCATCTTCACAGACAGCTGCAAGAAGTACTGGACCTCTCAGTCCTGGTGTGCTTGACCATGCAAGCAAAGCATTTACTCTGAATGTCCCACATAACTACTCAATATTAAAATCACACCTTTTGTGTTTTTAAAGATTTCCCATCATGTTTGGCATGAAGGCACCTGTTCTAAATACATATAACTGTTCTAACAAGGCTAATGTCTTCCACCTGTGAAACCCATTTTAGGTGTGATCTTTCAATTTCCATTAAAAACAATCACTGTTAAAGCAAGAAACTAAAATACATTTTTAACATTCCTGACCTGTTTTTTCTTGAAAGTAATCTCTAATCTGATTCAGTTGGCCTCTTCTGGTACATCACAGAAGCTCTGACTCACTATTTTGCATATGGTGATTTGGTTTTTAGGCCACCAGCATACAGATATGTTTGCCAACACAGTTGAATAAAAATCTATCCCTTTTCAATCACAATTAGACCAGGAATGTGAATTTAAGTAAACCGATTCAATTTTGATGTCTTGAGTAGACAGATTAATGGCTAAAAACAGAGCTCGACACACTCCGCTAAATTGATGGATGTCTCTCATTAAAGAGTGAATTGTAAATCATCATGACACCATTCATACTTTATCTTGAGAGGTGAGGAGTGTCTTGGTTTTTGTATAGTCAGATAGGATGAGAGTGAGATAACAGTCCATCATGATGCCTGAATATCTGTCCTGATAAAAGAGCTGACAGAGAGGCTGACAAAAGCTAAAACCCTGTAGGGACAAGACAAAAGAGCAGAAGACTCTAGGTTCATGTGCGGTTCCTATTAAGGATTTTAATGGGACATGAAACAATATGGCAGAAGTTAAACCGTTACCAGGAAAAGGTTTGGACTTATATGATAATTGAGGAGAGATACTGAAGAGAGGGACAGATGGGTGCTTTTCTCC
Source organism: Sinocyclocheilus anshuiensis (assembly GCF_001515605.1). Taxonomy (NCBI): domain Eukaryota; kingdom Metazoa; phylum Chordata; class Actinopteri; order Cypriniformes; family Cyprinidae; genus Sinocyclocheilus; species Sinocyclocheilus anshuiensis. The sequence goes on from NW_015540958.1 coordinate 28,152, forward strand.
ATTTCGATTTTGCTCTGAAACCGGCAGCACATTGCCTAGATTTATGATTTCAGTTCGAATGGACGTCTTATACGGTATTACATTTAGTCTAAAACTGTGATTGTGCTTTAAGCTGTCAACCATGTCGGCACGCAAATAAGTGGTCTGAACTTTTGCATATACATATTTATGTACATGAATGTCTGAGTGTGTGCTATTTTTTTTAGTTAAACTATTCCTTTAGCAGCTAATGAACAGTTGCTATTAACTTTTACTAAGTCATTATTTAAATATATATGTTAGTGCTGTCAAAATTAGCACGTTAACACATGCGATTAATGTTTTTCATTTTAACACGTTAAAAAAATTTTTAACAATTAACGCCGGGGGCGGGGCCAGGGTTGGCCACCCCACTCAAAACTGCTGTTTCGGTCCCTTTTTTTCGCAGAATGCCTTTACGACCACATCAAACAGGAGACGTTTCAGACGTGCGCTCCAACTTCACTTAAGCAGCAGGCACGAGTCAAACGAGCACGGAAATGGCACTGTGCTTGCAGTGCGCGCTCTTCAATTGCACCGACGCACGCTGTACCTTGTATTACCCTGTATGTACTACGTGCATGCAATGTCGAGGTCAGTTAAGCCATGAAGTTACCAAAAAGGCGATTAAAGCTGCCTTAAAACTGTGCATGCATGTATTGTGTTTTATATGAGTGACAAACCTGAAATGGTTTTCCAAACTGTCCTGGAGCAGCCCAGCAGTGTCTCCCTCATCTAACACACCTGATTCAACTCGTCAGTTCATTAGTAGAGACTTTAAGACCTGAAGTGGGTCAGAAAAGCTAAAGAGATTTGAGAGAAAATACGATGCGTGTCAGATCCGAGTCATGTTCAGCAGCGGTATCTCTTAAAGAAATAGCAGCCAAATAACCTAATAACCAGCTGCTGTGATGTCTGTTAATCAAAGGGGAAAAAGAAAAGAAAAAAGGGGAAATCAATAACTTTTATAGCTTTAAGGATTCATCTATATTTAATTTAGAATTTCATGTTTGATAACTTTATTTACTTTCTATATATTTCTGCAGAAGGCCTCAGGTAAATATGACATTGATTATAATGGGTTTATGTGAAGACTGTTTTAAGTTCACTTAAATTAGAAGTTATTTTTTAAAGTCAAATAAATGTTAAAATTGATAGCTCTTAATTATACTGTAATGTTGAATGGCTAGTCAAAGTTTAAATATTACGAGGAAAAACAATTTTATAGAGATATCAGTAGTATTGTATCAGTGATACTGGTTTTCAGTCATAAAAAATATGCCATTAAACAAATATTCAAAATATACTGTCTTTATGTTTTTGTACGTTAATTTGAAGATTGAATGTAAAATTATTGCAATATATAAAAGTATATTTAAAAACTTTAATGTTAGGTGGGATTAATTTCAAATAATCGTGATTAATCGCAATTAATTTCAGAAAAAAATGTGCTATTAATTAGGTGTTTTTTTAAACGATTGACAGCACTAAAAAATATCCATATTTATAACGTTATAAACACTTTTCTCTCACTTCTGCTAACTGTCATACGTGCAAGCCGTTCTGGACGGATGACATAGGACGTATGCGTCGCATATGCGCCTGTGAGATATGTTAGTCTTGCACGTTTGTTTACAGTACAACAGTTAGCGAAAGTGAGAGAAAACTGTTTATAATGTTGTAAATACGAATATTAAAAAACAGTGGGTGCTTCTCAATACTCAAATTGATGCTTCCTCATTTCCTCGCTCCTCCGTCCTCGAGCATGTGACCCGGAAACCGATCAAACTCAGCCATCTTGAAGGACATCTCAATTCTCTAATTGCACCACGAGGATGCGAGGAATGAGGAGTGAGGAGGCTTCCAGAGGAGCTATGAGCGAGGATACACAGGATATTGCAAAATAAAAGTATATTTAAAAACTTTAATATTAGGTGGGATTAATCTAAAATTTAAAACAAAATTAATATTAGGTGGGATTAATTAAAAAAAAATGTGTTAATCTTTTTCATCGATTGACAGCACTAATATATATATATATATATATATATATAAAGGCATATAAAAAGGATAAAAAAAGGCACCTCAGAGCAACCAATAAAGCGGATAATACAAGAAATAAGCATCTCCATCTTGATGAATTCCCATAATGCGTTGTTGTCAGCATGAGTTATCTCGAAATGTATGCTTGCATCACTCCCACCACACAAAAATATACAACCAACCCCTTGTTCAACGATGGTCGGAAACACCCACGACCCTAACCATGAGCCCTAACCATTTACTCCTGAGCAGAACTCCTACATCCCAGAACGGTCATAAAATACCAAATGCAATCTCACGTCAACACAAAATGAAACTGAAAATATAAACCCTGTAAAACAGCTCAGCTTTTTTATAGGAGGCAATGTCTAAGCTAACCAATCTCGGCTCTGATGGCCAGGCCTGCTGTAGCTCCTCATCGAAAGCCTGACTTATAACATATGCTGCACTTTCCGATTTGAAAAAGGACGCTGGCAGAAAGGTTGGAAACTTGACAGGAGCTTGTCCACGCATGCCAGGAGGGCAGAGCGATAGTAACGGATTTCCATTCCCTGTCCCATTCCACGAGTGTTGCTGGTGCTGATAGTGAAAATGGTGCAACATTGGCACGCTGGTGCACAACGCATGCCAGGAAAGGACAACAGGAAGGAAGTTTGGCAATAGATTGGAGTGAGGGGAGAAATGGAGGGACAGGGCCAGGCAGAGAGGGCATCAGGGGAAGGAGAAAGAGCGAGAGCCGCAGGGTGCTTGGTGACTCAGACATGACACAAAGAGAGACAGAGAGGCACTGTGACATACTGTACTTGTTATCAGAACACAGAGCTCATTAATTAAAGGCGCAATGGGTGATTGTCTTCAGAAACATTTTTTGTTATGCTGGTTGAAAGTCTCTTCACATACCAATAGAAATCATTAAGTTAAGTGGTCTAAATGTATTTATCTGTATTTATATATTCTGTGGAAGGCGTAGGACCAAGAAATGTTCATCCAATCAAATCCCTCGGTCCGAGCGTTTTAATTGGCTTTCCTACCTGCCTGTCAACGTATGTATTAGCATACCTCTGCGCATCCGGTTCGCGCAGACAGGATACGTCATCAGCGCATTCACGCACGCTATGCAGACAGAGCGAGAATGGCAGACAAACATCAACAACCCGATCTTCCTTCCTGGTATTGTAGTACTTTTAAAGTTTTCTCACCGGTGAATGACACATGATGTAGCCCAGCGGTTCCCAATTCCAGTCCTCGCGATTCAGATAACCAGCTCGTTAGAAGTGAGCTACGTGCATGAACTGTGTTCCGATCGATATGATCCCTACACAGTGTTCATTGCTCCCTAATCCCTGAGCAGGGGAACTCCGTTGATGTTTACTTCACTTCGGAACATGGGCTGGAATTAGGAACCGCTGATGTAGCCTATTGTAATAATCTTGTCTCTGGTATTCTGGTCTGTGAGCATAAATGCGTTGAGGGGGCGTGGATTTGGACGGCGATTGCAGGGAGGGTGGGACGTTCGCTTTCAGTGCTATCAGGCTAAAGTTAGCATTTTCCAAGATCTCCTACTGCATCTTTAACACTAATAGCGTAAAATAGCCATACATGAAACTCAAGCCATGGAAGTGTTAGCACTGTTTGCTAAGGCAAGCATCTCTATTACTAAGGTTTATGCTTGGGGTTAAAGTTTTGCAACCTCTTCAGCCTGAAATCAAAGCACATTTTAATCAATGGAATGATTTAAAATGCGATAGAAAAAATAAAATGGCATAACGGAATAATCAATATAATGATAATAATAATAATAATAATAATAGTAATGTGTAATATTAATTGTAATGTAACAACGTGCTAGATGTTACATAAAACATTAAAAGTGTAAAATAACATTAAAAATATATAATAATAATAAATGTAATATAATTTACTTTATCAAAACGTGGCACTTCAAAGCTTCCAAGGCCAGATCTTCCCTTAGCAACTGCTCCCACCAGCACTTTGTGTCGCAGCCGCACCTCAGCTCCTTCCGCTGCTGCTTCTGCTCTCCACTTCCTTCCTGTTTTTACTGCCACTCTTGCTCCAATAACCTTTGAGTCTGAGGATTCACGGTACTGCAACACTTCTCTCACTCGCATTACCTTGAACTCCTCCTCGATAGATTTCAAGGGGAGTCTCAGTTTACAGGACCTCCCATACAGTGCAATACTACTGATATTTCTAGGTAAACCAAGCCATCTTCGCAAGAACCGGCTGACTACCCTCTCCAGTTCGGTAACGGTTGAAATTTGGAACTCATATAGCAGCAGTGGCCAGAGGATTCTTGGTAATATGCCGTGCTGATAGACCCAAGCTTTAAACCGCCCTGGAAGGCCACTCCTGTCAACTTCCTGCATCCATTGCTCACACTCCTCCCAGGTGTCTTATTGCAGCTTTGTCCTTGAGAGTCGCATTGAAAAATTTCCCGAGACTTTTAACAGGGTTCTGTTATAGTTGGGATTTGGATGTTCTCTATTGAGAATCTGAATTTTTCAGAGACTCTCCCCTTTTTTAGCATTACAGATCTCGACTTTGCAGGCTTAAAGGACATCCTAGCCCACCCCATCAGCCTCTCCAGCCCCTTCAGTATCCACCTGGCTCCTGGTACTGACTCTATTGTAATCATCATCCATAAAAGTTTGTATGGGTGGTTGGCGGATTCCAGATCTTGATTTTGGGCCTCGACACTCTGCAGATTTAACTAACATGTTCATTGCCAGGCTAAACAGGGTGACTGAAATAGTGCAGCCTGTGATGATACCAACCTCCAACCTGCACCAGTCCGATTTAACTGGCCCTGTTGAAACTCTCAGGTGGAACTCGTTGTAATGGTCCATAATGAGCTTTGTGATGCCTACAGGAACATGGTGCCTCTGCAGGGCACTCTTAACAACTTTATGGGGAATTGAGCCATATGCATTTACCAAATCTAACCACAGCACCGCTAAGTTACCATTGGTTTCTCTGGCCTCCCTCAGCAGCTGCGTGATGACTCCTGTATGTTCCAAGCAGCCTGGCACCTTTGGGATACCTCCCTTTTGGACAGAGGTATCGATGTACTTATTCCTCAAGAAGTACTCGGTTAAGTGCTTTGTCACCACGCTGAAAAATGATTTTTCCTTCAACACTTAGCAAGGATATTTTCCTAAACTAGTTAATGTCTGCTGAGTTTTCTTCTTTTAACCATGCAGCAAACCTTTTAAAATGTTTTGATAAATTACTGAAAAAAATTAAATTAATGACTTTTTAAATCGTTTAACTGATTGGATTAATCGGTCAAAATTCTTACTGTCGGTTAACTGGTTAAAATGAGCATCCCTACTTATTACACGAGTTGATTATGCATGTTTAATAGAGAGTAGTATTTTTGATATAATTATGCTTCTAAAAAAATAATGTACTAAGGAAACTGTGGCTGATATTACTTGCCAGTACATTGTGGGAAAAACTGCATATTGTACATTTTGTACAATCCGCCTTCATGAATATTTAATTATTTTTTATATATCTTCCTTCAAAGGCAATATGCACATTTAATGCTGTTCTTAATACATTTTATCTTTCACAATAAACATCTTGTTGCTGGGTAAACACTGAGTCAATTTCCATGCTAATTTTGTCCTTCTTTCGCAGGCCAAAAATTGTGGCCACTGGAGCATTCTGACCGATTTGGGTATCTTCTTTTGGGTGACTGTAATGTTCCTAACGCAATATCAGATAACAAATTCAGCAATACTGAGCTCATCTAAACCCAACACTTGACTGAAATGAGATAAGCCAAAAAAATTTAATGAGAAAATGCAAAGGTGAATAGCTTGACGGAAAAGCAGGACTTGACTTATCGCATCAATATGAGTGAAATGAAACCAACAGTCGATGACCGTTATTTGGCACCAGGGGATGGTGACACTGTCACGGCACAAGACGTCAAATTCAGGATAACAAATATCTGAGCAAGTGGGCATTATGACTTGAGTTTCCTGTATGGAAACAAACTATTTTTGTAAAAGTACACACCCTTACATGTATTGAACAAGGTGTGACTGGCAGAAACTGCCCAATAACACCTGTCAGCTTCTATTTAAAGTGTGTAGTGAGCAAAGCCAGGATGGTTTTCTTCCTGATTACTCCCCTAACTTCAGATGTACCAAGTGTGGATGGCTCTAGTGGGCATTTGTGTCTCTGGGAAGGCCCACGTGGCGGCACAGAATGTAGGATTATAACTCAACTGATAGCGACATGCAAAACAGGGATTATATTTCCAATCCCCACAGTGTCAAGATCCCAGTGGCATTTGTCTCCACTGCTAATCTTTGTTAGACATTCTAGACAGGATCAACAAATGGAAAGCAGATACACTGCTATACATCAGCTAACAGAACAGACAGACTAGAGAATAATGTTTAACTTGCACTCAAAACCATAAGCATTCTAAAACAAACTTAATTAACAACAATAATACGCATAAGCATAGAAGAATGTACAGGAGAACATTTAACTACAACACTCCTTTCATGCTACATTACCTGAACGTCCCACAAACCTCAAACTTTAGAGTCTTGTAGCTGACCTCAGATTTAAAGCCATCAGTGTAAAACAGGCTAATAAAACACATCAGGCAGAATAAACCTGCTACGAAGCCAGTGTAAAAACTGTGAGCCAATAATGACTCTGTAATTGAGCTTTTTTTCAGCTCATTGTATCTGTCAGGCAGCGTCATTAACCTCCAAAATGAGCTGTTACAATTAACGGCTCAATTAATGAATAAATGGATCAAAACAAATGCATTAAAGAAAGCAAATTGAAAATTTTAGTGGAACCACAGTTTGACCCATCCTTCAACAAGAAAAGCGATTAAGGCCTTGTTTTGGTTTGGGGTAGGTATATTGGCACAAATTGAATACTGGATTTAAACATAATACTTTAACTTCATGAAACACAACAAAAATAACTGATAAAAACTCTCAAGGATGTGCAATGAAACAAGCCTAAATCTTTTAAAAGTCACTCATGGCATGATCGGAAACCAATATCTTACATGAACTTATTCAAAATTAGCCCAAATTAGAAACTTTCAGGCATCAGAACCGTGGTGCAGGAGTAAATCACGCTCAACATAAGATGCTCAGATCCCATAAGGGGTTATATATATGATGGTTCAGGTTCTGGCTCATTCAGTCTCTGCCCAATCATTTCTGATGATCCAATAACGCATCTGTGCAAACGTTATATAAAAAGCAGCAAATATGCTCAGAACTCCAGGAAAACTGAAAGCTGTAAAAGTCGTGGCCTAATGGTTAGAGAGTCGGACTCATAACCCAAAGGTTGTGGGTTTGAGTCTTG
>NW_015540958.1:35692-63290 GCF_001515605.1 Sinocyclocheilus anshuiensis
GGGGGGAGTGAATGTACAGCGCTCTCTACCACCTTCAATACCACGACTGAGGTGCCCTTGAGCAAGACACTGAACCCCCAACTGCTCCCCGGGCGCCGCAGCATAAATGGCTGCCCACTGGTGTGTGTTCACGGTGTGTGTGTGTGTGTGTTCACAGCTGTGTGTGTGTACTTTGGATGGGATAAATTCAGAGCACTAATTCAGAGTATGGGTCACCATGCCACATGTCATGTCACTCACTCACTCACTCACTTTAAAAAGAGATCTTTCTGCATATTGACCTTTACAATCAAAGCAAGCATGAATATTAATTTGTCCCAGTAGATTTCCAAATCAAGACAGGAAGTGTCATAAAATCAATGCTGTATATGTGAATCTTTGGAGGTCATTTGGTTTTGTCTGCTTGAATCTTACAGTAGGAAAGGCCAAAAGACCACCGACTGTTTTTTGTCCTTGACATATTTTGGTTATTGGTCTCAATCCATGACAACATTTTCCAAAAAGACCTTTTCTTCACTTACAAAGCGAATAAAATACAATAAAATCGATTTGTTCGGCAATTTCCTTCTCTTTTTGCTTTCTAACAGACATGAAGCTGGTGTATTACACAAGTAGCTAAACTTTCATCTTTACATTTTAGCCGTAGCTCAAACAATCAAGTTTAATTGTTTAAAAAGCTCAAAACTAAGACTAATAAATACCAATTAGCTTCCCAACTCAAGAGCCAGGTTCAAGGTTCAAAATCTTGTAAATATGATTAATAAGTCTGTTGGAATGGGTGTAACCCTCCTCACTCTCATTCATAATCACACAATCTGTATTTCTAACGATCACAGAGCCAATAAATCACTATGGAAGAGCTTGTCGTGAGTCAGGCGGTGTTCATTAAAGCTGGACAGTTGCATTACTCCGCCATTCATGGGTCAACAGCTCTCTCCCAAAGGCCTTTCGTAAAAAAATAATGTCTATATATTTTTTAAAAGAAACCATTCGTCCATTAAGAGTCATTTACAGCATGATTACTCTGGCAACTGTGGTGTGAATCAAAGCCGAAACCTTTCTAAATCAGCGGGAGCCACTGAGGAGCAGGTCTAATTCTCATGACTTTGTAATACTGTGTCAAGTTCACCAAAGTACTTAGTTCTCCTGTAACCATAGAGCTTTCTATTTTGTCCAGTTCAACGAAAGCTAAATAGAGTCAAATCTTTTTCTTGCCAAGATCAGGGCTGACACGACTTTCACAACAGGTCACCATGTTAAGTCACAAGGACAGTCCCGCCGGAGCAAGCAGGGGCTATGTGCCTTGACCAAGGGCACTACAGAGTTTTGCAAATCTAGGTTTTTAATATGCAACCTGTTGGTAAGAAATCCAGACGTGCATCAACTAAGATTAACCACATTACAGAAAGAAAGAAAAAAAACAAAACGAAAAGAAACCGGAAAGTCATAGGGAAAGGAAAGGAAAAAAGAAAAGCGAAAACCTAAAAAAGACAAAAGAAAAAACAAGAAACAAAAAGAGAAAAGATCAACAAAAGAGAAGAAAAGGATATAATAAAATTAAGGATAAAGGAAAGATAAAATGTAATTGATTAAATTTTGAAAAATGTATATTCATACTTCATATTCCTCCATTACTAACAGTTTTGAAAGACACATTATTATTGTAAAACATTTATTTCAATGAAACTGATATTAAGTTTCTTATACTCTTTTAAAGCCAAACAGCAAATTTTGACAGAAAAGACTATTGTGAGGAGCTGGGTTTCCACCCACATATTTTTATGAAAAAAAAAACAGGGTTATTTAAAACAAACAACCATTAAAACATCAGTTTGCTTGATTTGGAATAAAGAAAAAGTCTGATGAAAAGACATGCACAAACTACAAATAAATATTAGCAAATAATTATTACATATATATATATAAAAAAAAAAGAAAAGGAAATCGGTTTCAATCAGTACTAAATGCGCCTAAAAATCTGCTTTGTTGATAGAAGGTATGACAAACTTGAACCTAAAAATTAAACAGTTTTTGTATTCATAACTGGCAGTAGAGTGGCAGAGTATTTAATTTTCATGTCATTTTCTTTAAAAATATCATTCAGACCTTCCCTACTTTAAAGCAGTCAGGGGACTTAATTATATTTTTAAAAGAAAATGGCAGGTCAGGGCTTGAAACTGTGATTGAAATACTAAAAAAAAATTAAAAAATACACCAAATAACTCAATCTAGTCAATGATTCATACCGATATGATCCTCACATTTATTCCATTTGGTAAGTACTAAAGTAAATCTGAAGTAAACATCCAAATCCACTGCCATTATCTCAAACCTTTTTAAATTTGTAAATCTAAAATGCTCCTAAACAACAGTCAGAACCCCTTTCAGGCACCAAACATGAGGAATGAAGGTCAAACAAGTAGCTTGTGTGTTCAGGGTGTCACACGCAAGGATTTTTTAATAATGAGACGCCGGGTTGTTCTTGTGGATTTAATTTCATGGAAATCACGTACAGTCTCATCCCGACACCCACTGATGAAGACCATTACATCACCCCGCGATGTCCTTGGACCAGATAACCAGCTTTTCCAACCCGAGAACAATATTGTACCCAGCAGGAAACTCCCAGTGAACATGCAAGCTGTTCAGTGGACTAAAGTTAAGCTTGCAGAAATGGACTTATGGGAAATTAAAAGTAACAGAATAAGACAGAAGAGGACCTGAATGAACACTAGACCCAAACTGGTGGTTGGGTGGTTACTTACAGGTCCAAGTCTATGATATTCCGGTCTCTTCAGCGTAAATCCATGGGATTTTTCCAACAGCTAGCACTGCTAATAACAAAACGAGACACTAAAACATTTGGGACCAGAGCTGTCGCTGTGACATCAACTACCACAATGTTTACAGCACTGTGACAGATCATCCTTGCATATCCTACAGAAGATATAAAGAGCTGTCAAATGTGCTGCAGACGTGGTATATCTTGATCTTAACCCAAGGCTGAGTTTGTTTTATCTGAATTTACTTCCCTGTCGCTTTAAGTTTACCTGCCACATCTTTTCAAAGTCCTCACGACGACAACTTCCCCACTTGGCAAGAACCAGCAGTGTGACTGTGGGTCAGCCAGTGTTCGCACTGGCACGATGGTCCCACTGTGGATTAGAGAGAGGACTCTTCCCCTGGTGGGCCACTGCTCAAACTCCTCGTCCTGCTGTGCTAATATCCACTAAACCATCTGCGTTGTCTTATTCCTGCAGAGTCATCTACACTCAGAGCTTTCTCAAAGAGAGCTGCGAAATCAAAATCTATTGCTGTCAACTCTCAAATGTTGCTGTAAATGTAAAATGAACCATCGTTTAGAACAGTTTGTCATTGTCCTTTGTATCTAAACTTGTATGAAAGCACCAAGTTGGAGAAAGTTTAAATGGTAGTAATGAGGATACAGTGGAAAATCTGAATATTTAAGCTAATCATTCTAAAAAGTTCAAGAAAGTCCCTGCAAGGAAATAAATGTTTAGCAAAAAATATGTACTGCAGGTAAATTTCACTGTATTGCATTAGACATTTCAAACCAACTTTGCAAACCCGTAAGACCTTCGTTCATCTTCTCAAAACAAATTAAGATATTTTTGATGAGAACAAAATAATATTTCTGAATATTCCATATTCAACAGCAACGTAACCGACACGTTCAAGACCCAGAAAGGTAGTAAGGACATAATTAAAATAGTCCATGTGACATCAGTGGTTCAACCTTAATTTTATGAAGCTATAAGAATACTTTTTGTGCGCAAAGAAAAACAAAAATAACTAATTTATTCAACAATTTCTGCTCTTCCGTGTCAGTCTTCAAAACGCGTTCAGGAGAGTACCACGACGCATGCGTGTGATGTCACATGGACTATTTTAACAATGTCTTTACTACTTTTCTGGGTCTTGAACGTGTCGGCTGAGTTGCTGTCTATGCAGGGTCAGAAAGCTCTCCGATTTCATCAAAAATATCTTAATTTGTGTTCTGAAGATGAACGAAGGTCTTACGGGTTTGAAACGACATGAGGGTGAGTAATTCATGACAGAATTTACACTCGAGTCACACTATCCCTTTAAGTCCAGGGCTCGACAATAAGGACTGCCCGATGGTCCAGGGCCAGCGTGAAAGACGTTCGGGACAGAAGACGGATTTGTCACTTGCCCGATCGGGCCACTGCAGCGTCGTCACGACTTATCATTTGCATGCGTTTTTAAAGGGGTCATATGATGCTGCTAAAAATAACATTATTTTGTGTATTTGGTGTAATGAAATGTGTTTATGCGGTTTAAAGTTCAAAAAACACATTATTTTCCACATACTGTACATTATTGTTTCTCCTCTATGCCCCGCCTTTCTGAAACGCGTCGATTTTTACAAAGCTCATCGGTCTGAAAAAGCGAGGTGTGCTGTAATTGGCCAGCTATCCAATGCGTTGTGATTGGCCGAATACCTCAAGCGTGAGACGGAAATGTTACGCCCCTCACATACTGTTGATGCCGTGTCCCGCCAGAGCGACGAGACAAAACATTAAAACCCAATACAAATGAGGCATTTGTTGCATCCAGTGGGGACATAATTACTGATTATAATGAGTGTGAACATTTGGGAGGCGTTATGCAAATCTTCCCAGATCGTGATGCAGGTATGTGGGGGCGTGTTAGAACGAGCCGTTTTAGGTAGGCGTGGTTAACTCAACTTTTTTATAAAGAATATCTCTTTGGATTTGAGACTTTGGTCTTTGCAACTTTACAGATCTTCTTTATGCACCAAGAGCTTGTAACACTCCAAAGAGAAAGGAAAAATTGAAATCGCATCATATGACCTCTTTAAGACTTGTTAATTTAAAAACTCAAGCGATTTAATAAGCATTTGGGCGTGAAAGACAACTACATTCAGTACTCGCGCGCTGTGTTCTGTGTGAACAGCGCGCACACAGACAGCCGCGTGAGCCGCCTGAACGGGCAAATACAAAAGTATATCAAAATACCCGCCCTGGCAAGTAACTTTGTAGCTTTAACAATGATTAATCTATATTGAATTTATACACTGGAGTATGTTACAGATGCACCAATGTACCGGTCATTTTTTGTTTTATTTTAGACTATCTTCTGTTCCGTGCTTGCACACAAACTGCACTGCAATCATTTCCCCAATGGCCATTTGTGTGGAAATATTAAGTTATTATTATACTTAGTCTGTAAACGGGCGTTAACAGAGGCCAGAGATGCTGAAGATGGACACAAAGAGGGGAAAATACTGTAGCAGGCAGAACAAGATCACTGTTCACGATGCGCGAAATATAGGAAGAAAATCCAAATATTGAATTTTATATGAATGTGTTTCTGAGGGGAACGGAACTGACTGTTTTCAGAAATGGCGTTTTCTTTTCATTTTGTCTCCGTATGATGCATTTAAATTAGTGTTAATGGTTAATATGCGCAGCGCTGCTGTGTTTACAGCGGTAACCAAGGAAACGCTGTATTACTGTACCATAAGCGCTGTCTGCTGTCAGAGAGTGAATCTGAGTCTCATTCAGCCCACCTGCCGTTTCTGTTTCGTGCAGATGTTTTATGTAGCATAATTTCACAAAGCTAAAGTCAGGTTATTCTGTTTTTGCTTCAGATTTTGAAATTATACAGTCTAACATCAATCAAACATTGCACTTTTTTTTCAATTCATGATTAAAATGCAGTGGTTGCCTCTAATTTCAAATGGAGTGAAGAATATGCTAATGTTATTTTATATGTGATTTTTCAATTTCTGTACCTGAACATCTACAAACAAAAACATCAAAGCATCATTTCGTTTCTATTTTTGTGCTATAGGCCTATATTTAATTGTGCTATTACTTGTAATTTGTTCATTTGTTCTTATTTACTGGCTGTCACTTGTTTTTAATGTTTAAACTTTATATTTGTGTTTATTTTTGGCTAGTGATGTTTGGTGTGGTATCTAAATTGAAATAGAGAATTACAAAATTTTATTGGTATCTAAAATATTGGTGTCATATAAGCTTATTTATTAGAATACAAGATAACAGATCAAAAACAATGATAACAGCAAAAGTCATAAGCACATTTTCCCAAAGACAAGAAAAACAAATTTGATCTTGAGTATATTTATTTCTGTGATCAAAGCTGAATTTTCAGCATCATTACTCCAGTCTTCAGAGTCACATGATCCTCCAGAAATCATTATGATGTGCTGATTTGATACTCAAGAAACATTTCTTTTTATTATCATATGTTGTGCCATTTGAATTTTTTTGTGGAAATCATGCTACATTTTTTTCAGGATTCATTGATCAATAGAAAGTGCAAAAGAACACCCTGACTAAAGTTGTGGACTTCAGGAGAAAAATAAAATGTGACAAAATTACAACTTAAGGTCACTTGACTGTGTCTTTGTTTATGCCACAAGAATCTAAACGACCATCATACGACTCCATAAGAGTCGTAGCTTATGAGCAAAGACTGTTTGGTACAAAGGTTCCTCCCATCAAGATGGTTAAGGAAATGAGCTCATTTAACAAGGACCCATAGAATAAAGGTGATCATGTACAGCCATTAATTCCGCTTCCCCTTCAGAATAATTACCAGCCCAATGAGAAAAAGGAGGACACCTTCCTGTCCTTGATATAATTTACAGCCTCACTCCACATTATCCCTTCCATATTTAAGCAGATCCACGGAAAGCTCTCAATACTTTCCCTAAATGAATCAACAATGTCTTGATCTTGAACTCAAGTATATCTTTTAAACTTTCGAGTGCTTGTTTGACAACGTTTCGGTCAAAAGATGCATGTTAGTGCCTAATGGTCAGATGCCATTAAAGCCTGAACAGATACTCTGGTTCTTTAAAAAGCTCTTTAAATTGGACACTGAAATGAATCGACAGCAGATGAAGTCTCAGTCTACTGATCTTCTTAACAGCTTGCAGTGAACACGACAGATAAAATGGCAGTTTTACACAGTGTGGACCTTTACTACTGATCAAAGCAGCTACTTGCCGGGCAGACAGGCCTGTCTGACTTTACAGGCAACAAAAAGACTCTGCCTTAGCCATACCCATTTCAGACAACCCAAATAGATCTACTGAAGTCTTTCACAATTGACAAAACTGCTTAATTACAGGTAAAAAAAAGACTATTATTTTACTTTGAAATGCCGTTTTTTGTCCTTGTCCCACAGCCCTGATATTTTCAGAGGTTTGTGTGTCATCCGTCTTGCACTTTAAAAATATAGCATTGCTCAGGGACAGCTGTTGAGCCAGAGCTCAAAAATAGCTCTTTGCTTGCTGTGCCACTAGAACAGCAAGTGCTGGAACAGTTTTTTTTTTTTTTTTTTTTTTTTTTTTTAAATGATGGGATAAAATAGTGACAGCAGTGATCTACTTCTACAAAGTTTTCCTTCCATATCAGAGAAAAAAAGACCACAGATCTCACCTGATCAGACACATTTTTAGTGTTATACTTCTGCAAATTTATAATCTAAATTATGTGTTATGCATAAAACTATTTTATGCTACTTTATACAATACTATATAATATTAACAATGCTCACATCTGTAAGTGCCTATAGTAGATTTGAATTAAAATTACATTTTTGTTCTGTGGAACACAAAATATTTTGAAGAATGTCAGTATTATAGAGGTTTGGAATGACATGAGGGTGAGTAAATTACAAAATTTAAATTTTTAGGTAAAAAAAAAAAAAAAACCTTTGGGGGTTTGGCTTTAAAAGCATGAATTTAACCAAGAAACTGTCCAATATTATGGCACCAATCACAGCTGGTTCCATTACCAAATGTATTATACCCGTTAGAGCACCACTTTAAAAATAAAATAAAGTTTTACACAATGAACGGTTGTGTTGTGTTATTGGTGCGAACAGCCGTTAAGCAGTACAAAGCAGAACAGTGGCTAAAAAGGCCTTTGCTGAGACATGCAGTTTGAGGACCTTTAGTCCAGCACACTCCATTCCTGGAAACTCTTTGGTTTCATTCCCCTAAAGAAAGACATCCATAACATCCCTCTTTGTGCGTCACAGGTAGAGAAAGAACAGTGTCATGGTCTGCCGCCCACTCAGGGATTATAGTGAGGCAAGGTGTTATGTGAAGGCATAATATCCCTCTTAATCTTCGCTTTTTTTCTTTTCTAAAGCTGATGCCATGAGGCTGCACTAATGTGTCAAACATCAATCCCGCCAGCCACGAGGGGATACAACTGACCATCGCTCTCAAATATTCTCAGGCAGACCACGTACGGCTTCAAGTCAAAGTCAAGATGCACCAAAAAAACGAATGCATCTGCGCTATGGGAGCTGAGGGGTCATAACTCACTTTCTCTTAAAGGCAGGTTTCAAAAGTAAGATCATTTAGGAATATATTCAAGACATGTTACAAGGGCATATGGGCACAATTCAATAATCTGGAATATTTGCTAGAAACATTATGCTTCAGTGGACAACCAAAAATTGCCATGAAAGCATTTCTGAAAATTTAAGATATAATAACAGGTGAAACTGTTAGATCTTCTCATTTTCTCACATCATGGCGCCTGTAATAGATTTGCGCTACGTCTAGCAGCAGTCTTCTTAATAGGACGGGGGATAGATTTGCATGATCGGCACTGATCTAGAATGCAAGGCCAGATAAGTAACAAAGACTTTGGTTAGACTAACTTGCTTTGATTTGAAAGAAGTGTCAGTGAGGAACTGCTAATTAACAACGTGATTAAAAAGCAATCAAAGTGATGAACTAACATCAGTTAAGTGTTCTCAGACAAGCTCAGGTATATGTCGAAACTCAAAACAAAGTTAGTGCAAAGATGGGGGATTTATGTAAATGTCAGTCATTTGCATGCAAATGTGACCTGACATTTTTGTGATCATGTTAAAACACCGAAGTACCAATGCGTGTTTAATTTTGCTGATGTGGTAAATTTGATGGCACAGTCTTAAAGGGTGAAACTCACAAAAAATCCTTGCCTCATATTTCATCACAAGATTAAAAAAGGCTCAAAATTAAGAAATATTAATTTGCACCAAAAAAAAAAAAAGTCATCCTATTTTTAGGACCATTAAGATTTGTGATTTGTTGCCATTTTCATGTTCATTCCAAAAAAGCAAATTTTTGCCCCAAAAATCTCATTACTGTAATGCAGAAAAAGTTTCTTCACATTAATCTCATATAGTGATGAAAACCTTCCTTTCCAGACACAATTTTATTTATTTATTTTAATCAGAATAAACTAAATTCTGTGCACTTAAATATATTAACAATATTAAATGCATTATTAAAATGTTAATGTAACACTTAAACAATGCACTGTTTTTTAATATTACAATTAGAAGAATACCTTTTTTTTGTTTTTGTTTTTTGCATTGCTGTAACAAGAATTGCCAAGTGCTTGGTTAAACATCCTGTGGCACAGATTTACCTGGTCTGATAAAGCTCATAAATTTGGTGGTTCAGACATTTGGGCCCTATGGACATTCCCCAGACTCCAAATTGGTAAATTTTCCTCTCTCACAACAACAGAGACAGTTGGAGGCTAAAGTGAGAGGAACAGAACAGCCCCAGTGACACTCAGTTCATAAGCTGGGCGGATTAATCTTTCATCAAATAAGAAGAAAAAAAGATGATTTATTTAAGAGCATGTCCAGAAGGAAAATGAATGATGCTCTCTAGTCAAACGATTCAGAGTTTGGGAACGGAAGATGTGGGTGATGTCTTCTAGCATCCTAAATGCCTGCGTACAGAAATGATCTAATAAACTAAACTAAACATTCATAATGTCAAGGCATGTGACCTCATCTTAAAACTCAACACGAGATGACAAACTGAGCATGATGGGGAAAAAGCTCCACATCTGTAAGGCGAGCACATATTGGCACATATTCTAAAATCAGCATAATTGCTCTTAATGGTTAACACACAGTAAGAGGCTTATCCATGCGATTAAAAAAAAAAAGCTGAAACAATGCTTTTTATTGGCAGATGGGACAGCCACTTCCCTCATTTCTAGAGATGAAGGAGGGTGGAGCAGAGCGGAATGAATCAGCACATCAATCACTGTTGCGCTGCTAAAGAAGAGGAGGAAATCACACCGGCGTCTTGTGCTGTAGCTCTACATGAATTTCAAGGGCACTCAAGAGCCTCCTGATACACGTGGGGCGAGGAGTCCACAGAGATTACACAGAAGTATTAAGTGTCTCGTTTGTCTTTCTTACCTTCAGTCTTCAGCCGGTGTGAGTCCAGCACCCTGCCGAGACACAAGTGCTGCCAACAAGGTGCTTGTGTTTGACTGTGTGTTTGTAACGGGCGCTGCTGCACTCACCAGAAACACTCTGTAGGCATCCTTGCGTCTTACGGGGCCCCAGCACGACTCTGTGTCATTGTATTTCACACTCCCAGCACTGCACGAGTGATTTCCACTGTGAGAAGGCAAACAATTAGACACTTCCGACCTCTGAAAATTCATTTCAGGCATTTTTAAAACTACTTTACCAAGAAAACTAAAAGACAGATTCGAACTCTACAGGCCATTTATAAAAATGACATCGTTCAAAAATTTTCTGAAGAACAGCAGGCAGTTTAACAGTTCAGGACAAACAAGGGACTCGTGAACAACCATCACTAAACAAAAAAACAGCTGTGGATCATTTAGGTAACAACACAGTATTAAGAATAATTTTTTGAACGGGGGTTATTTTTATAAATTCAGCTATTATTTTCTCTTGTGGACTATATGTAAACATCTTTTATGTGAAATATCTTATTCAGGTCAGTACTAAAAATAATAACATGCATCTTGTATGCATCTCTCTTATTTTGGTAAAATAATTAACATTTTGCAGATTGTGAAAGAGGGATGTAAACTTTTGACTTCAACTGTATCTTTCATATGTTGCTGCCTCCATTACTGTGCTATACATTAGATTATTAATCTTTCATTTTGCAAAAGTATATGAAAGGCTCCAATAGAGAGCAGCACAAAGCGCTTATGAGCATCGCGTGCGCAGAATGATATGCTTGAAGCAACAGAGTCACAGCGCACTGCGCACCACATAGAAAAGTTCTAAGCACAAAGGAAGGAGATATTGATGCGTAGTATATTAAATCTGTGCGATCTTTTATTGAGCCTTTTCGTTTAACAGTTTGAAATTTCAGTTACTGTGCGCTCTTGGAGAGAGTTTCATGGAGACAGTTTCATCCCGAGAACACGCGATCATGCAGGTCACATGCACACTTCACAAGATCTCACATTTGGATTCGACTAAGTTTGCAAGGTTTGTGAAATTAAATGTTCATTAGCCATTCAAAGACTTGTTTTAAATGATGTAAATGCGTATTTGCTGAATGCTGACAGCAAACGAGAACGTTTTATAATGTTTGCCTTTCTATAACTAATAATATAAAAGCAATCACTATAATAATTTTTGTATACATTTTAATTCCTTTAACAGCTCTATCTGATTATTAGACAGACTTCTATCCATATTAGACAGAACTGAACGACGACACCGAACAACAGGGAGAATGTGAGCACTGTTTGCTCAGGGAAATAACGAGAAGAATAACAAAGTGCAGTAAACGTCAAAATAGTTTGCACTACAAACCAAGTGTGTTCATAATTAAGACAATACATTAAAATAATATGGTAAGACACACCAGTTTGAAATATCAAGCCGCAAAACAAGCTGTTTTGTACAGCTAAAAATAGCTGGAAGCAGATGAAACCGGAAGCCAGACACATTAAATTTACAAATGGACGCGGCCGCTCTTACGGGAAAAATAAGGTGGATAAAAATCACAGCAAAAAGACACGTGTACCAGGACCTGAAGGGAAAAATTTTTGCAATTATACTAAGAGGCCTATTACTTAATTAAAAATAATCAAATGACAAGAAGGCATTGTGTACAACAGGTTTTGATCATGAGGATATTTTCGAGGCCTTAGAAATTCATTTATCAAATATGATAAAGTAGATTTTATAGGATGAAGGCCTGTTCACACCAAAATGAATGCTCGGCACAAAAATGTGGTGCGATTTGTGCTATTTTTGCAATTTGTCTGTACAAACAAATGAGATAAAATAGCAGACAGGTTCAATGAAAAATGGGCCAAAAAAAGATGACACATTGATGGCAAATAAATGTTTGCATTAGGCTTGCCGCGATAGACGGTGCTGACGGTGATACCGTTGTTAAGCCGCAACACCGGTTACGTCACTTGCCCACCGCGGCACCGACCCCCACCATCGTTTTGATTTTTTTATAGTAATAAAAATCATTCAGTTCAGTAAAAGAACAGACACTACAATTAAAAACTGAACGCGGCTGCTCAATGCAGCATACCGAACGACAGTCGCATCACAGATCAGATTTCATTTCTCCAGTGAGGAGAGTGAGTCGAGCTGACTGACAAGAAGAGTGAGGTGAGACAGACAAGACGATCGCGGATGATTTAGTTTCGAAACGAAATGCAAAAGCACCTGTTTGGCAGTATTTTGGATTTTGAAAAGCCTGTTGATTTTGCCGTTTATCTAAGGTGATTTTGGAAGTTTTTTTAAACATTCGTTTCTTATTTAATTGGTTCCACAGTGTTTGCTGATTTTTACTTTATTTAAACTTTGTGTAATTTATTTATTTTATTTGACATCAAGGTGTATGCCGTGCCTCCAAACTTTCTTATTCGTTTTGCTAATAAACTTTCTATGTTTCTTATATATTTGGTTATATATTATGTGTTTACTTATTTCCAGTTTTGTATAGGCTACCTACTTAAACTTCATGTAAGTTATTTGTTATTTTATATTAGGCATAGCCTGCCCAAAAGCATGGTGTATTTTTATTCGTTTTGTTAATAAAAGTTCTATGTTTTATATATAGGCTAAAGTGAGTTTGACGTTGTATTCAAACAATTGACGCCGAATTGCCGCTATTTGAAAGTGAGGAAAAGAGGAAACACCCCTGCCCCCACGGTGACACCGGTATTATCACACGGTATTGTCACACGTCGATTAACCGGTGGGAAAATTTCCTCACCATCACAACCCTAGTTTGCATTGGTTCAAACAGATTTCTTAAAATGTTTATCAAATTCACATTTTGCAGTTTATCAAAAATACATCTTGGTGTGAACAGACCTTTAAAGGGGTCCTATTATGCTCTTTTACAAAGTCTTGATCTTATTTTGGGGGGTGTACTAGTACAGGCTCTCATACTAGGTTGTTTGAAAACACATTATTTTTCACATATTTTACATTATTACAACACCTCTCTCCTCAGTCTGGCATGACCGGTTCGAATAGTTCCTGTATCAATTGAAGGCCCACCTTCTGAAATACGAAATGTGCTGTGATTGGTTAGCTGGGCCAGTGTGTGTTGTGATTGGCAGCACTCTGCGCCTGGTCGGGAAATGTCACGCCCCTTACCATAGCCGCCTGCGAGCTTCAGTGTAAATATTGCGTCAAAATCAAATCAAATTGAGCGCGATTTAAACCCGGATGATTGTAACCACTCCAAGTTCGTCTGCCTTGGGAAAGCTAGCGTGTCTCCGACATAGTGATTACACTCATTGCCTTCTCTAGTGCAGCTCAACCAGGTCTCGTCCCATTCGACGATATTTGTGATATCACAAATCCCGGAAAATATGCGTTGTAGTCCAAACGATTCGTTCGTTGTAGTTTTTGAAAAGTGATTTCTGTTAAATAAAATCTCCTTTTGAAGTGGACTTTGAGCTTTGTAACTTTGCAGATCTTTTTTATGCTCAAGCAGCAACATTACAGACTAACTAAAATTGAAAAAGTGAAAAAGCATAATAGGACCCATTTAAACATTTCTTATTCGTCGAACATTAACTTATATGTGAAAACGTCTGCAATAAGAACTTAGTTGAGTTTTTATGACGGAACAATTTTCTTGATCTGCAACTAATATGAAATAAGTCAGGTTTTAATGGTGGGACTAATTTGAACATTCAAAACATAAAGCTGATGTTTCATTAATTAATGTCTAGAACAATAACAAGATGGGATATCCTGAACTCACCATGCAACTTCCATCAGTGATACAGGTACAGCAGCGGCATAAATGGCCAGGTCTCCATACAGGTACACGATGATGCAGATGTAGAACATGTTGACACCAACTGCAGAAAGAAGCATCATCTGTCATTCTGAAGATTCATGGCTTTACATAAAACATCACTTCAAATACAAACAGGTGGAGATGTTGACTGAACATGAAGATGGGCGGCATCATTCCCAAGAAGATTCCTCCCAACACTCTATACCCACTAAACGCATTATAAATCATCCTAATTAAAGAAGCAAGCACTTCATTACGAAATTCCCCCTGCTCTTCTCTTCATTAACCCCACACTCCTCTTCACCTGTTCCTCCATCCATCCATCCATCACTCAGTCCCTGCCAGTTGGAGATGAGATGGAGAGCATTCAAGAGGAAACACATGGGCTTACCATAATCACACATTCATCATCACTGAAGCTCCTACGAGGATCTTGAACGGTCCAACCGACCAATAAGCTCATTAATTACTCTGAAGTCGACTAGAGCTAACAGACTATTAAAACTAGATTTAAATAAAGAAAAAATTAAGATATACTCTTTTACAAGCTTAATTGAGTCATCTTTTCCTCCACATAAAAAAGCAGCAAATGTTGCTTTCAGTTCCAGTTCGTTTTACGAAGATGAGTGGCGAAAACCTGGCAGAAAACATGGGAAATTCAGTTGCTGTGCTTATTATACAATTTGTCAAGTAAAATTTATAAAGGAGAAAATGTGAGCATGTTACTTTAAATATTGAGGTTGATTAAGAATATAATTTTTAAATCAGTTCCAGTATGTTTTACGAAGATGAGTGGCAAAAACCTGGCAGAAAACCTGGGAAATTATGAATGTAAAGTCACTTGCAGAGCTTATTTTACAAATTTTAAAGCTAAATTTATAAAGGAGAAAGAGTGAGCATGTTATTTAAATATTCAAATATTGAGGTTAATTAATAATATAATTTTTAAAACCAGTTCCAGATTATTTTACAAAAATTAAATGGCAAAAACCTGGCAGAAAACACGGGAAATTATGAACACCAATACAGTCAAAGTGCTTATTTTACAATTTAAACAAATTTTATAAAAGAGAAAAAGTGAGTCTGTTACTAAGGTTTCTGTATTATTTTTGAAAAATGTATCTGAATTAAAATCCAAACTTCTTGCTTCATTACGCATATGTAAATGTAATAAAGAGATGCAATGGTAACTAAAATGTGGGTCAATTTAGATACGCTAATAACTATTTTCATGTCATGACTGAAAACTGATGAATGGCATATACAATATATTAAAATTCTAGAACATTTTTTCTAAATACATTTCAAATCAAACACTAAAAAATAAAAAACTATTGTTTTTAAAAAGTGAATTTGGGTAAAAAAAACTAAGTGAGGCAATCTAAAAATTAAAACAGGAAAAAGTGAGCATGGACAAAAATATGGGATTTTGTTCTAGTTTTATCCACCAGCTGAAAGTTGTAAGTCTAATCACTCTGAAAAGTAATCGCACACCTCTTCTCAATGAGCTGCATGATTTAAGGTATCAATCACAATCATACATGTAACATAAACAGAGAAAGACGAGTTATGCACCAAAGTTTAAGTTATGGTTAGGGGTCTGAAAAAATCCCCATCATGAGCCAAAAGTAATAGTCTTAGCAAGCGCACCAAAAAACAAAATCAATCATGAACTAATCTATCTCCTCTGTGACATTATCCGAAGCTAACTTCTAATCAACCTGTCAGTGGGAAGGTTACTGTGAACATCCCTGATAAACCAGCGGCCATGAAGAAACCTGTCCAATGATGAAACAAGGGAAAGCCAGGCCTCCTCTTGGTAATTTCAGACCACAGAGAATTCGCATTCTGCTTTAACCTTAAACTGCAAACAAATAGTCGCTGATTGTGTTTTCTCTAAAAACAACCTTCCACCTGCCTGGACAATCCTAAAATCCATTCACAAACATTAAAGCCTCTAACTACAGCTGATTTTGGCACATAAAAGACTGTGGTTTCTTCCCACTGAATGGCAGCTCATGGATTGATCACCCCCTTTACAAAGGCTGCGTTTAGCAATTGCACTAGCATTAAAAAGACCGCATGTCCTAAGACAGGAGGGCAAATGAGTATTATATTTAAAGCTACAGTCAATAATAAAGTCACACTAACTATACTAATCTCCTTCACAGTGAGTTACGCTTCAATTTAATACATTTACGATCAGAGTCTGCTATGCTGCTCAGGTAATCATTAGTTTCTCCCAAGTGCACCTCCAAAGTGGCCACTTCGCTCCATCCCACAATGGGAAAGGTCAGAGCAAAGCGAGCACATCACGCTTAATAGAATAACGTAGAGGCGACAGAGTGTGTGTGTGACGTCCGTGCTGAGGAAACACTAAGCTCTGAAGCTACAAGAGTGTGTTTGTGTTCATCAAAAGTGAGTGCGTGCGGCACTGGTTTGTTGGAGGGTGTAACGAGTGCACCACCTAGTGGGTTCCGTGTGCCCTCACATGCTGTGGACGTATGGAACCAAGGTCAGAAATGTACTTTTCCATTATAGTGCAATATTTGTCACCTGGAATTGATTTCTGGGGTATTTTTTTTATCCTTACAAGAGGATTTTTTACAATTACCTTAATACTAACTGTTTCTGTGTTGCCTTTTATGTCAAATACTATTTAACCGGTTACTTAAATTAATCAGAATACTATAGACTATTACCAGTAAATTTCTCTGAATATGCATATATCATCAAGTTTATTTACACCAACTGTTTAATGATGCTTAAAGATGGCACATTTATACGACAACTGCATTATGCAGTATAATGTAAATAGCCTAAATAAAGCAAATTAATTCCTGATTTTTTTCTTTTATTACAAAGAACTGTATAATGACAAACCATTGCTGTTGTTTATTGCTCTTGTAATAAAGCATCTAATAATGCTCATTAATTTTGATTAATAGAATACCGAAAAAATGCTTTGAGTGGGAAAACAGCTCTTCATATTCTTGTAAGGCTAACTCGGACGTAAGTTGAAGGGATAGTTCTGTCATTAATTACTAACCCTCATGTCGTTCCAAACCTGTAAGACCTTCATTCATCTTCTGAACACAAATTAAGATATTTTTGATGAAATCCAAGAGCTTTCTGACCCTGCATAGACAGCAAGGCAACTACCACGTTCAAGGCCCAGAAAGGTAGTAAGGACATCGTTAAAATTCTCGTAGCTTCATAAAATTACGGTTGAACAATTGATGTCACATGATGACTACTGACCGGACTATTTTAATTATGTCTTTACTACCTTTCTGGGTCTTGAAAGTGGTAGTTGTATTGCTGTCTATGCAGGGTCAGAAAGCTCTCGGATTTCATCAAAAATATCTTAATTTGTGTTCTGAAGATGAACGAAGGTCTGACGGGTTTGGAACATGAGGGTGGGTAATTAATGAGAGTATTTTCATTTTTGGGTGAACTATACCTTTAAAAGAACAGTTTATGAATGAATTTTCTTTTTATTGATTACGTTTATTTAGAGCAAAAAAAAAACAAAAAAAAAATTATATATATATATATATATATTAATACACATACATAGAAAAGTAGAAGTTTATCTCACATTTACATGTATCCGTACAAATACCTTACACATAATAACTACACACACACAGATATGTACATATACTGTATATACACACACATACACATATATACACACACACACATTACAACTATGATACACATATCCACACACATATAATACTTGCTCGAAAGGGAGTTGAAAGTAGAACTTATTTGCTCCCACCCCCAATTCATTCCCGTATATTACACCATATGGTTGCTGCCATTGTCTGTTACTAATCATTTATGTGATATTATAATATTTATATACAAATACCCAATTACAATAGGACCATCTCAATAATCACAATAATACAATATAATAATCCTCATTATCATAAACATTCTAATCTGTCCCGGGATTTATAATAATCATGTAATATATAAAATATAACCATATCCTATTATATTGTTAAATCACAGTTTTATAATAACAATAGAAATAACAATAATAATAATGACAATGATAGTGATAATAATCTCTACTATCGTCACAATAACAATGCATTAATACCAGTACTATGACTAAATTAATAGTGCAGTTTTGTTGTAAATTACAATATCGTGGTCATGTATTTATCTGCTCGTCATTATCATTATTATTTGCTCAGCTCTGTAATCGTATCCCGTTCGGTTGTAATTATATCACCATTTATAGTATCAATATTAATAGTAAGAACAATTATGATCATCCCTACTACCGTTTTTATACAATAATCTTCAACCCATATCACAATCCTGAGAACACCAAGCTCCCTCCCTCAGCCTGGTATTTTGTCAACACCATTTCTTTGTATCTTGATTTAAATAGGTAAATATTTGGGCATTGCTTGAGCTGTATCCCCAAACCATTCCAAAGTTTGACACCACACACAGACACACACAAACTTTTCCTGGTGGTTCTCACCACCTGGACTTTAAGCTTCCCACATCCCCTCAGATTATATCCCCCCTCTCTTCCTGTAAAGAACTTCTGAATATTGCCCGGGTAGTTCATTTTTGTTGGCTTTATACAAGAGTTGTGCAGTATAAAAATCAGCTAAATCAAAAAGTTTTAATAGTCTGGATTGCAGAAATAATATATTTATGTGATCAAAATATCCCACCTTATGTATGATTCTAACTGCACATGTTTGAAGTATGAAGAGGGGATGTAGTGAACTTTTATAGTTATTGCCCCAAACTTCTATACAATAAGTTAAGTAGGGCAAAACTAATGAACAATACAATATATATATATAATGCATTAATTTCTGACACTTTTTCTATTGCAACACCATCTATATTTATTAAAAAAGAGTTTTCTTTATAATTACCAAACATCATTACTTTAGTTTTATTTAAATTCAGAGATAATTTATTAACATCCATCCATGTTTTTAGTTTTACTAATTCTTTATTTACTATATTTATAAGTGTATTATAATTATCACTAGAATAGAATATATTAGTGTCATCAGCAAATAATATCAGTTTCAATAATTTAGATACATGGAATATGTCATTTATATATAAATTCAATAACTTAGGACCCAATACTGATCCTTGAGGGACCCCACAAGCAATGCCCAGACACTGTGACGTAAACCCACCCAACTTCACAAACTGTTGTCTCTCAGTTAAATAACTTTTGATCCAGTTAAAAGCCACTCCCCTAATGCCATATATTTCCAGTTTATTGAGTAAGACTGAATGATTGAGTGTATCAAAGGCTTTCTTTAAATCAATAAATATTCCAACTGCATATTTTTTTTCTGTCTAGGGTGTTTGTGATTTCTTCCACAACTTCAATTATGGCCATTGATGTTGACCTCTTCGCTCTAAAACCATACTGACTTTCATTTATTATATATTTACGCATTAGAAAAATCAAGAAAATCAAGATTTTATATTGGTTATCTTAGTAGTTTGAAGTACAAAACAGTTATTTAAACTGGAAATAAATTCTATACAGAAAGCGAGCAAAGAACATTCCCCATCACTGAAGCAGTCCATGACTTCAGTCTAGCGTGAGTTACGCACACTATGAAAAACTCCCGTTATAGTCACTGAAGCGGTCTACACTGCAAAATTAAACTTGTTTAGATCGCATCTACTCTTATGATGAAAGAATTTGCGAGAGTGCAAAATTCAGTCAGTAAGCATGTGTACTGAAACTCCTGTGTTTTCAGATGATTTCTTCTTCACCGGTGACTAATCCCAGTGACACCTCTGATTGGTCATCGCATTCATAAGCTCAACAGAAATGTGTGATTGGTTATAATGCTCAACGTTGAAAAAAACATGTAAAACGTGAGCAGGTCTAAATATGCCATAACTTATTCATTTTCACATTTGACATTAATTACAACAGCTGTAATAGATACAGTTTAATTGTGTAAAGGTGAAGACTTGTGAATTTGTGGCATTTTTGCCCCCTGGTTAAATTTCCAGCCCTGTATGGAACAGAGCAGCAAGCCATTTCTGATTTCCGTCCTTTGTTTGATGGTTTGGAAAAGATGCCAAAAGCAATGCTGTTGAGATATTACAAGGCTGCTCTGGGCACTGTTGAGTCAGCCTTTGCGTAGCGCTGCTTGTGAAATGATGCTTAGGAGGGCAAGAATCCTGAAAATAGGAATCTGTATAAATGACAGTTCGGTCTGTGGTTCAAGGTGAACAAGTCTTCTTCATATTCATCATAAGATTCTCATTACCTGGGCTCTCCATCTTTAAGCAAGCCTCTCCTTTCCTTACATTAAAGTAGATAACAGCTCTAGAGTGAGGCAATTACAACCAAAAGCAATTGAACTAGTTCTAATTACACCTCATTAGCAGCCAATAACCTTGTTCACTGTGACTGAACATTCCAGCAAAACTTGACCTTCGGCAGCCATCTTTTAAGGCCTGTTTAATAGCCTTATAAAGCTAAATGTCTTAACTGAAGATTACATTGTAGCACATAATGATGCAAGAACTCTTACCTTTATTAAAAAACATGGAGGCCATTTGTCCCATCTCGACTCTCTCGACAATGTCAAAGTGGTCTATTTTCGCAGCACGCTCTGTTATATCAGATGACAAACCCAACTGTGAGCTTAAGATTTCGACATTGCAAATCAATTTATTGACAAAGACACAAAACAACGCAAACGGCACTTACGGACAGAGAGAATGGGCCGCGTCTCGACGGGTTCTGAACGTCCCCGTATAACAACGTCATCATCTGAATAGTCCGAGCTGGAGTCGCTGTCATTAACCTTAAAATGGTTGTGACCACAAAAATGGTAAGTTTAATTGAACAAACATGCCCATAACCAAAAACCAAAAAGTCTGGGGTCTGTTTTTTGAAAGAATATAATACTTTTATTCAGCAAAAGTGGATTAAATCGCAAGAAAAATATTTTTAGAATTTCAAATAAATGCTGTTCTTTTGAACTTTCTATTCATCAAAGAGTCTTGAAAAAAACATTTATCAGTTCACACAAAAATATTAAGCAGCACAAGCGTTTTCAACAATACTGTTTCTTGAGTAGCAAATCAGTATATTAGAATTAGGGATGCAAACCGACGACAGACAGCAGAATGGAGTTATTAGAGATTAAAGATGTCTGCGAAGTATATGTATGCAATGAATATAAAACATTCAGTTTCCATAGACATCAGCGTGTATTTTACAAACTGTAAATGTATGGGTTTTCTAGTACTTATGTGTATTTAAATGTCTGAAACCTAAAATAAGCATTATGGTTGAAAACACTGAATATTTGTGATAATATGACAAGCGCTCCGATCTGCCTCTGCGCCAGGCAAAGCGCGAAAGCGGATTTAAACTCAGCAGTTGATGACATGACGCACTGAAAGTTCTAATCACACCTATGCTCCAGGGACCAGCCAAGACTGATCACACTGGTGTGATCGTACGCGTTAAAGGGTTAAGCTATCATATGGCTTCAGAAGTAACACAGAATAATTCGCAAAATCGAGAAAAAATATATAAAATCTCGGATTTAGATCGGCCCTCTCTGACCGATACCCGATCCGAGAAAAATGGCACTATCGGAGTCAATACCCGATATGAATATCGGATCGGCACATCCCTAATGAATAATGTTTGGTTTATTGTAATCTATTACATACCTTTCTATCAAAGTTATCTGACATTATCAAGCTGAATTTGTTCTGACACAGTTTAACTCTGAGTTCTTGTCATATTTTATTACCATTTTCTAAACTATAGCCAATAAACTGTGATAATGTGAGAAATGTTGAAGGTGTCTGAATAAATTTTGGTTTGACTATCTATTTGATAAATGACGTTAACCAACTAGCATTATACATACTCTTTTGGTTTCTGTACCCAATATTTTAAAAATTTACAAATGCAATGCAAATATTGGTATCGGTACTCGGTATCGGCAAGTACCAAAAATAAAAGTATCGGTATCGGGCGAGTACTGGAAAAAGTGGTATCGGTGCATCCCTAATTAGAATGATTTTTGAAGGATCATGTGACACTGAAGACTGGAGTAACGACGCAGAAAATTCAGCTTTGCATCACAAGAATAAATTACATTTTATATTATATTCAAATACAAAGCAATTATTTTAAATTGCAGTAATATTTCACAACATTACTGTTTTTACTGTATTTGAACTACCTGATTGGTAGTGTATGGCTTCAGAAGATTTTGAAAATATCTTTTTCCACATCTTGCACATTTTGGATCTCTGCAGCACTCGTCCCCATTGACTTTCATTGTATTGTACTTTCATTCAGCCTTCTTTTGTGCGGTAATAACATAAAGGTTTGGAAAGTAAAGGATAACATCTGTATTTTTGGTGAAGTATCCTTTTAAGACAATGTTCAATATGACTGACAGAGGATGTTCTATGAGAAAATATATGATTATTGCTTCAGTTCACTCAGCTGAAAAGCTGTGTGCACAATATAATGTGCCAAACAAAAACAAGGTAGCAATTTGTCATGCTAAACTGCAAAATTGGTCATGGCATGCTTATTCAGCATAAACATAATATATGCACAACACATGCTGTTGCAGAAAAGAGATGATCTATTACATATAAACATAAACATTTTGCTTTTAAAGTTGTATCGGCCAATTTATTGTTTGCCACAGAGGTTTTCTATATTCTGTTTGTATTGGTGCAACGGACTAGAATCATACTGAGCATTGGCCTCGTTCTGAGTCTGCTTCAACACATAATAGCTCTATTTTAGTACTTCTGCCCTAAATGGCCCTGTTTCATTCACTGATACGTCAGTCTCGTTCAAAGCTTCATCGACTTTCTGGCTTGATTACCTGCAGTGGGACGTGCAACATTTCCAAGATCAGTGTAATTTTCATAGGGAATGACCTGAGACTGAATAAGAACATAATGTTCTTATTCAGCTGGCATTAAACTGATCTAGTTACTAACCTCTTCCTGTTCTCTCCTCTTCCAGCGCAGATGGGCATTGGCAGCGGCCATGGCTTCAATCACAAATGTGGTGGTCATGAAACTGAGAGAAGACAGAAGAGTTAAAAACAAGAATAAGGAAAAACATAATACAGAGACAAGCCACTGGCTGGTATCAAAGAAAATCCTGAAAGACAACATAAAATAAATTAAAAAAAAATGATAATCACGGTTTTGCATATTATTTTAAAGACCAAACAAAAAATATTATAATTTTTTCTTCTTTTTTTTTTCCACTAAATGCAGTATGTGTTTATGTTGTATATGATGTATGTTGTGGTCAATAGAAAAAAAAAAGAAAAAATAACTGATAATATCTACTTAAAATAGAAAATTAAATAATATATATTTTTGTGTTTTATTATACACAAACACACAGACTTTTAACTATATAATATCATTCAGTCCTAGTGCAGTCCTAAGGAAAAAAAGAAAAAGAAACAAAATAACCGATAATATCTACTTAAAACAGAAAATTAAATACATATTTTTGTGTTTTATTATACACAAACACACAGACTTTTAACTATATAATATCATTTAGTCCTAGTGCAGTCCTAGGAAAAAAAGAAAAAGAAACAAAATTACCGATAATATCTACTTAAAACAGAAAATTAAATAATACATATTTTTATGTTTTATTACACACAAACACACAGACTTTTAACTATATCATTCAGTCCTAGTGCAAAATATGCAACTATGTCATAGGGCTGTCAAAATGACTGAAAAACTAAATTCGAATTTTCTACTTAAATATTATCAAAATTCGAAATATATGCAAATTTATAAGGCATAATTTCAGTTAGGGGGAAAAAAAGCTTTTGGCTTCTCTCCTGAGGCCACAAGAGGGCAAAATATTATGCACGTTTTTTCAAAGCGTAATAAAATAACACGACTATCTTTGGAAAAAAGTGCATAATGTTTAAAATAATGTTTATAAACCATATATAATTAATACAGTTGCTTAAACAATTAGAAGAAGAAAAAACAGCACCATGCATGTATGTATAGTTTAATACAAAGGACCGAAAACCAATCACAAAGAGTAGGCTACTTTCTTCATTTAAAAACATGAGATACAGTGGGATGGGGAAAAACCGCCATAACATCTTTAGACATGTTTTTTAAAAGTTGAACTTGCATTAATTTTCCATGGCTAGGGCTGGGTATCGTTCAAAATTTTTCGATATCGATACCGATACCTTGACTTCGATACCGGTTCCGGAACGATACTTTTTTCGATACTAATTTTATGAAATCAATTTTAACAAGATTACATTATCTAAAAAAAAAAACTGGTTTTATTTTTCAGCTTGTTGATGTTTATACAAACTCAAAGACTCATCTCCTGAGCCACTGCATAAAAGGAACAAAATGTAACCAACACAATAAATCAGTGCAAAATAGTTTTAATAAAGCTCAAATAGTCTTCAGTTTACACATCTGTTAGGCTACATTTACACTAGTTAGTGTTCGTTTTAAAACGCATAGCTCAGACAGAATCATGATTTCTATTTATTTTCCACTGATTTACTGATGAGCATTAGCAGCTTCCAGCGCTGTCTGCCTGTGTTCTCTCTTCCATGAGAGGGAGAGAGAGAGATTAAGTGTGTGTGAATACCTGCGTCTATGCGTCTCTCAGCAGCAGCGTCTACTGATAGCGAATCTTTAAGTTAAACTCATTCATGAACCTCGCTACTGAGAAATGTCAGAATGAAACTATTTTACTGAAATTCGCGGTGCAGCGCTGACAAGAAGTTTCTGTTCGCGTCTCCGCGTGTCTGCACTGTGTGTGCGTCTGTGAGAGAGACTGGGAGAAAGAAAGCCTGATTTCCGCAGCCTACATAAAAAAGGTGGAAGACATGGAAATAGTTTGTCATTTTTTACCCTATTTTTGTTATATTTATTTGCTCAATGTCTTCTGGGGTTTTGGTTCTTTTACTGTTGTAGATATCCCACAGCATAACAAAAATATTACATATCTCTTCATTGTGTTTGGGCCCCCCTGGACGAGCGAGCATAGACACGTGCCTAGAATGCCTATGCGTAAATCCGGCCCTGCACAGAGTTCAGTAGATCTCACCTTTCAGAGAGCTGCAGTAGACTGGGTTGAGCAGAGTGTCCTGATCCTGATCTCCATGAACATGGGTCTTACATTTATCAGCTTTGAGAGAGACAGAAGCACATCAGAGAACATCCAAACAGCAGTTAATGGATGGTTAGGCGGCCCTATCCATGGCTTTTTAAACATGCCACTCTCTGCGAGACGCGAGTGCAAAGCTGATAGATGTCCCTCTAGAAAATGTGATAAATATGCATTCTGTGTGAACGGCTTGGTTTCAGTTTTGATGTAAACAACATCTTCTCCACACTGATGCTCTCGTTTTCCGCAATATATGAATGAACAACGTAGCAGTGCCGCATCTAGTGGGTGAATGAACAACGTAGCAGCGCCGCATCTAGTGGGTTTAACTGATTGCATTTGAATGCTTTTGTTAGCCTATCCAACGCATACATCGTCATCGCATCTCGTGCGCCGCTGATAAGGCTGCCTGATGGCTGATGCAGACCTTAAATTCGAATGCAACTTTTTTTGCATTCGAATGTGGATTGTTTTTTTAATTCGATGAATATTCGAAATTTGAAAAAAATGTTGACAGCCCTAGTATGTCATATATATTACGTCCATCTCCTCCTATAACCTGTATTTAAAGACCACTGTTGTCTGATCTCTTTCATTAGATATACAGCTCCATCCTGTTTCATCTAAACACTCATAACTCTCCCCTGGGCTCTGTCAGTGACTCAGACAGCTGGCAGGTTGGGCAGAGGTGATAAATGTGCTTTGATGGCCACAGCACCAGCGGCAGCGGTAACAGGGTTGAGAAGTCAGCTAAAGATGAGCGACTGACAGAGAAATAGCTGTGCTCTCACACTGCACACAAGATGAGGTAAACTTCTCAAATTCATGCCCTAACTACATGCAAATTGGAGACTGTTTGGCAAACCACTACAAAGAATATTGATGGAAAACTAACAGGCACAGCCTGACGTGAAACCCCAAAATAATCAAGCCTAGCAGCAAGGTATGCACTTAAGACTCGCAATAAGGAAACAGCAAAAGAAAAACAACCAAACCAAGTGGTTTCTGAAAACAAATGCTGCTAAATGTTTTCTCAGAGCTTTACTTTCTGACCCATTTTTGCGATGACTTTTAGAGTGTATTTAAACTTTGGTGCACATGAAACAAGTTTCTGAACTCGGACTGAAATATAAATGCAACACGGACCAAACGTGCTGTTTTGATTACAGTAACACATTTTACAAGCTCTTTGTGAGTTACAAGCTGGTAAAGTAGCATCATTTGTACACACATATGAGTGCATTTAGACCAGCACACAAAATATGTGTCATAAAAGCTGTTCAATCAAGTTGTGACTGTGTCGTTTTGTGTCTTTAGGTTCGGTGTTAAAAATGTCAGTGTAAATGCCAAGCAAACCAGGATTAAATAAATCATTTTCTTTTTTGTTCTGGACCAAAAGAACCATAAGAATCAAACTACAAGTATAAACACATCCTTAATTTACTAGTATCAAGGTGATTTGTAGTGGATGTATGAAGGCAGTTCTCCTCAAGTTCACAAAGGATGCCACTGTTTTTGCATTTTACCACTTATTCTCAGATTTTTTACATAAGATACAATACTTACACTCATGTGCATAGTAATCATTTGACTGAATCATTGATTCCATTATATTGCTGTTTGGCAATGTGAACCCTGGTTTATCACAGCATTAAAGGCCTATATTTACACTAAGGACATTAGGTTTTAATTATTGTCCTAATTCTGTGATAATTGTGAAGTCCACACCACAACTATAACGATAATGTCACTGAAGAATGATATCATCGGAATCACTTCCAGAATGTTTTTTTCCCCCAGCTGATGAATATAAAAACATTGACAATCAATCAGAATATATCCTGCTTTAAAGAGCTCGAGCATATAAAGCGGCAGATGACAAAACTGTAGCGCACTTATAATAAACAGAAAACTGCCATGCTTTGGTGTGGATGCTTATCGCTATTGTCACAGTTATCATAATAGTTATCTTTATTGGTGTGAACAGGCCTTAATGCATTTTTGAACCTAAAAATGCTCAAGGCTGGTTTATATGGCTCCCCAAAAAAAAAAAAAAAACCCGAACAGGGTTTAGCACAGAGATACAACAAAACCCAGCAACTGATGGAAGTCGGTTTTTGTTATCTTAAAGAAATAATTCACCTAAAACTATCCCTTGGTTGAAACTCATACAGGTTTGGAACTAGGGCTGCACGGTAAATCGAAATGGAATCGAGATCGCGATTCGACAGAAGCTGCGATTGTCATGCGTATCTTTCAGTGAA
>NW_015540958.1:63757-73011 GCF_001515605.1 Sinocyclocheilus anshuiensis
CGGCATTACTATCAAAATGCGAATGACAATCGCATTCGATTAATCGTGCAGCCCTATTTGGAACAACTTGAGGGTGAGTAAATGGCAATTTCTCTTTTCTTGTGTACTATCCCTTTAAGATAGAAAAAGAGAGGAAGAAAGGGAGTGTGATGGATAAAAAATAAAAAAAAGAGCCGAGAGGTAGAACATACCTCATAAAAGCCAAAAATGAGATGAGGGAGACGCTGACAACCCAACCAGCTGCTGCAAAGGCCTTGGGCATGGTCAGGGCACCAGTGCCAACAATTAGATTGAACATGTACACCAGGCCAACCTACATGAACACAAAACAAACATGTCTATAGCAGATTCAAAAGTTTTCAAAGATCACAAATGCATAGAAAATGAATTACAAGAGGCACTCAAGTTTTCACACACAAAGGGGCCCCATTACACATCATCTGTCTATATTCTCTGTTCTACTTCCTTGCAAAGAGGATGAGTCTGAGATGTATCACCATCATGCAATTCAATAAGCTGATGTATGTGATAACTCATTTGAAACGCACTGCATTTTCTCCCACTTGAGTGCACAAGTCACGTATTAATCAATATAGTCTACTGTAAATTAGTCATGAGCTTAACTAACAAAATTTACTGTTGATTCCATTAGAAACTGATGAGCACTTCCCTTATTGATCATCTTAAAAAACACTTCCCATTAACCAACGTGAGCAAAACAAAGGAGATAGCAGAAATACTGTACACTCATGCTGACACATTATGTACCTTACTGTAAACTTACCGATTTATTTCCTCTTATTTCAAGAGGATTCTTTTCGAAGAGTTTTCAAATGAAGGCCAATGCATATTTTTTTGTAGTTGGGAGCAATAAAAATACTCTGCATTACAGATCTTAAACTGTCTACAAAATTAAACGCAGGTCCTAAAGCCAGTTTAGTTCAAATGGTTTTTAATTAATTAAATGTTTTATTAGTATTCTATAATTATTAAGGTAACTGCAGCTTGAGTTATCTCACAATTCTGACTTTCTCAGAATTTCTACATTTATATTTTGCAATTTGGTTTTTGTTTCAGCCACGGAATAAAAATGTTTTTTTCCCCTCGCAATTGCAAGTTTATATTTAGCAAATTCTGACTTTTTTTCCTCGCAGTTCTGAGTTTATATCTCACATTGTCTCAGAATTATAAGATATAAACTCGTTTAATCGTGAGACACAAATGGTCTTCCACAGTTTCCACACTTTGTTTGTTTTAGTTAAAGATTTTATAAAAATATATTTAGTGCTGTTAAATTTAACAATTACTCTGTTCAAATGTCTAGCCATTTTCCCATATTGTCAGATGGGAAAATGAGTTCAAGTAAACCACAAGACTACATGCCAAAAACACATGAGTCTGGATCATGTGCTGGTTTCTGCTGATTTAAACCATGCAAGGTATGTTTCTCCTGTTTCCTAAGCTTTCATTTCCTCTTTAAATAAGTAACACAAAGTGAATTGTTCGAATCACATGACTTACAGTGACAAAGGCACCTAAAGCTCTTATGACAACGGTTAACTTACATTATCTGGTAATCAAAGCCTAAGAAAGGGTGAAAACAGAACTACATTTCAGTGGTGTCAGTCATTGCTCTTAAAAATTACAGGATCTTAAAATCTTGAAACTATTTTATGAATGCAGGTAGGAAGCAACAGAAACCATGTCACATGACACAACCTGACCTGATGGTTCTTAGTACCATGATACTGTCACAAGACAAAGAGCTGAGTGTACAGAATAGTTCAACTGACCAGTGTGTATATGTAAATAAGTCAATCAATATCTACTCCATGTACAACCACTTGGTCAAATGTAATACTTACAAATGGTGAGTAAGGCTCCCCTGTTTCTGTAATGCCCCCAGCCATCTCGCAGAGAAAAACACAACTCTAAAACCCGAAAGATTACCACCCTGAAGAAAGAAAAGTCTGTTTTAATATTTAATACACCACAATTTTGCCAAAGGGACATGAGTAACGTTAGGCCAGAGTAGCATGACTAGTGTCAACCGTTGTTTATGATTTATTTAACGTTATAGTCACTCAGTGGTCACAGAATATGGCAGATTTAAAAAGTATGTACTGCATTTCTTAATGTGCAACTGCTCTACGATGTTTTGTGTGACAGTTTCACCAATAGTGATATCACACTCGGAGAGAAAACTTTTTAAAATCAGTCAGATTGCTTAACGTAAAGGCTCACCTGTCACCGTGTGGGGCGACTGTAGTTGGCAAAGGAAGGTGTAACGTTAGGTTTGTATAACGTTAGTTAGAAATGAACGAGGCGTTAGAAATGAATCAGCGACGCAGCTCGCGAGCAAATGCGACGTAATAACAAAGCGGAGCGCATCGTGCGGATAATTAATCATTAATCGGATAATTAAGACAGGCTGCAGAAGTTCTTCTGTTTGGGAAAACATATCCATTAAAATTAAACAGCACACAGGACGTCAACAGGAAACAGTTCCTGCGAAAGTGGGTGGGGCGTAGCAGATCGGAAGTGTTTGCTGATTGGTTGGTTGGATGTGGTGCCGTTTTATGAAAAAAGACGCTTTGCGACGCTTGCAAAGATTTTACGTTATTCGGCCATGTGCGATGTACAATTTTAATATTTATTTTATTCTATTCTTCGCAAATATCTTATCAGTGCATTCTGATCACTAAGATTTTACATTTGTTTAAAGAAGTCTCATGCTCATCAAGGCTGCATTTATTGAATCAAAAATACAGTAAAAAGATTAATATTGTGAAACATAAAATAACGGTTTTCTGTTTTAATAAGATGCAATTTATCCCTGCGATGGCAAAGCTGAAATTTCAGCATCATTACTCCAGTCTTCAGTGTCACATGATCCTTCAGAAATCATTCTAATATACCGACTTTCCTTTTTTTTTTTTTTTTACCTGATACTTTTTACAGGATTCCTTGATCAATAGAAATCTGATTAAGACACTCTGATTTGTAATTACTATGGTAGTGTTAATACTGTACTAAAATAGGACTTAATGTAACAGTCTTAACTTATCTGAATTCATAAAACAACATTTAGATAATTTCCATATAGAAAGGGTGCTTAGTGATTTCAGTTGTCATACTCTATGGATTAAAATTATTTGGGAGAAATGTTATTATTGGCATTCAATTAAGTGCACAATAATGTCACTAGCACATGTATTTTTTCTGTGTCTGTAGACAATTACGTCAACATCTAGACAGCTGAAGGAGAAAAATCAGAGACCACGCTTTGTTTTAATTTGACAGAAAATGTTTATTTCCCCATTCAAAGAATTTGAAGAAAGGTGATTAGTGGAAAAACAAGTCAACATCCAAACTGAGGACTGGGAAGGGTGAGGAAAACATCATAATGCTTCAGCAGACTTTCTGAAAATCATAAGCTAAACGCATTTCTCCATCGCAAAAAAGTACAAAAAAAAAAAATTTAATTAAAAAAAAAAATTCTTTAAAACAAAAAGAAAGCAAAAGGAAAACTTTTAAAGTCTAAAAAAAATCTTTGTGCAAGTGCACAAAACAAAATACATTAAACAAAAGTATATTAAACACTTAAACAAAAATACTTAAATCGATTTTAAATAAAACGCAAAAGTAAAAAAAAAAATTAAATAAAAAAAAAATTAAAGATAAGGTCTTGGTGGAACACGTCTACTTGGCAGCATAATGTCATTACAGTAACAGGAGCAAATGCATCAGTGCATTAATCATTTAGAAAGTGAGGCTTTCCATTTGACGTTTTAGATAACCAATTCTAAATACAGCATGATTTCAAAATCTGACCACAATTTTTTAATATCCACTTTGCATTTTAAGGTTAAACTTGAGTTCTTTTACCTTGAATTAAATGTCTAAC
Organism: Sinocyclocheilus anshuiensis; assembly: GCF_001515605.1. NCBI lineage: Eukaryota > Metazoa > Chordata > Actinopteri > Cypriniformes > Cyprinidae > Sinocyclocheilus > Sinocyclocheilus anshuiensis. The sequence continues at coordinate 67,665 of NW_015540958.1, forward strand.
AGGGTTGCTTATCAAATCTGTGAAATACATCTAAACCGGGGGGGGGGGGCCCCCCTCGGGGGGGGGGGCGGTTAAAAAAATGAGATTGTCAGAGCTAGTGTTTAATGATGAGAGAATAAACCTTAGATGCAACTGTCATTCGTAGAGATGAACATGCATATTGCTTAAACAGGCATTTAAAACCACGACAACAGCTAAAATATGTTCTAAACAACTAAAAATACAGGGGAAAAAAGATTTGGGTAACCTCTCCTAAATTCTAAACCCCTTCGACACAGAATGATGTATTTCCAATGACATATCCTTGAAATCAAATGTCTACTCGCTAACACCGCCCTCCTCATTACTGCGTTTTCCCACAATTCATTAGTCTGTCTAGTACAAGGACAGCTGCATATTGTGTAGACTGGAGAATCTTACCACATTACATGCTATTAACACAGGTTAGTTCTCTTTGCTAAAATTATACTCGGTGTTAAATTTAAGCTAATTAAAGAAACCGCTTTCTCCTTCACGTGATAATTAGATTGTCCTTACACAAGCAAAGCATTCTTACTCTTAACAACAGCCTTCATAACTTCACTAGATTCCCATATTTGAGGAGGAAACCGACAGTCCTTATAAGAGAAAGTGCATATCAATAATGCCACTAACTAAAGTTCCTTAAGCATTATAGTTATTTAAATCCCTATCATTTATTTTAAAGCAGCAGAGGCAAACACTATCTCTACAGTGAATTTTTGGTGCAGGATCAATCTTTACGTGACGTTTGCAACACAAAAGGAATAATAATGCTTAAATACAGACTACAGATCACAGCGATCAATTACTTGTCATTTTATCAAGACACCTCATTGCCTTTCTTGCTATGCGCGTTTTAGATTAGTAAAAAGTAAAGAGAAAACAAAACAAGGTATGTGCTTAGCGAAACATTACGTGACCTAAATCAGCAACTCCATTATGGTTCCTTTACTGGCTACAGCAGAATTATCAGCAATAAATGAAGCAAGCAGTTTCTTCGTGGAATGAAAAAATAGCTCGATGCAATATGGAGCCGTGGAAAGAAATGAAGCAGGCAGAAAGTTCAGAAATATGTACTTATGTCATAATGATTGCATGCTTCTGTCATTAGCCAACCCTAAGAACTTGTTTTATGATTAGCAGTTTTTAAAACGAAAGTGCACCCAAAAATGAACATTTTCCATGAAACACAAAAGCTGAAAGTGACTTTAAAAAGTACAAGTTTTCAATAAGAAAAACATATGCTGTGTATATCACAAAAACTTTTCGCGAATTTCGAGTCACTTTTAGCAAATTACTACTTAACTTCAGCCCGTTTCTCAAGCAAACCTTTGCACGGCTTCAGGAGATTGGGAAAACACTGCATAAGTATACTTTAAAATCAAAACTTTTGTCCTATTTGCAGCTATAATGCACTTTTTGTTATATATGTAAAAAGAGTAATTGTGCTATTCGACATCTTAAAGATGATATACACTTGTTTTGAGAGACGTTAGCTTGAAAGCTTTTATTTTTGGGTGATCTGTTGCTATAAGAAAACAAATTTTGTTCAGGCAGAGTCTGCCTTAAGCATGCATGCCGCTCATTGCGGTTTGTGTGTGTGCTTTTGGCATCTAGCTGAGAAGCCAGACTTTGCTAAGGCTGGACTACTGAATGGCGTCGTTTTGTCCAATAAGCAGCTGGTGAATCTTGCCTGAACGAACCCTCCCTCCCGATCAACATCCCTGAGCTACAGCTTTCATTCCCATTTTAAAGATGATATACACTTGTTTTGAGAGACGTTAGCTTGAAAGTTTTTATTTTCGGGTGATCTGTTGCTATAAGAAAAATTTTGTTCAGGCAGAGTCTGCCTTAAGCATGCATGCCGCTCATTGCGGTTTGTGTGTGTGCTTTTGGCATCCAGCTGAGAAGCCAGACTTTGCTAAGGCTGGACTACTGAATGGCGTCGTTTTGTCCAATAAGCCGCTGGTGAATCTTGCCTGAACGAACCCTCCCTCCCGATCAACATCCCTGAGCTACAGCTTTCATTCCCATTCGGAGCAAGTCAGAAGCCAAACTGTGACAGTAAAAAGGTTGATTTCACATTAACGCTCTTTCGAATCCTCTTGCACAGAGCTGGAGGAAGTGGGATCGCTCCAGATCACAAACCGTCACACGTCTTTGGCTCTAACAGCAGGTAGTTCCCACAAACAGACATGGATGAGTTCCCCAGTAACCCTCCCGTAGATTTGACCTGCAAATAAGAACAATGTGTTCAAACAAATGGCCAAAGCTGCTTTGGTTTGATGTTTTACTTTATCACTTCTCACTAGTGTTGCTTTCATCAACGAAAATTATGACTAAATATCGTCGTCAACGAACCTTTATCACGTGACGAAAACGAGACGCAACGTAAATGCTGGTCATGTGACGATGACTATAATTAAATGTATAATGCAATATTGTTGACGAATAAAAACGAGACTAAATGTGGTTTACAAAATAAAAACTATGCTAAAATGTCTCTTCATTTTGGTTGACCAAAACGAGACTAAACAAAATGTTATAACGTTATTTCGTCTCGTTTAGTCGCGTTATTATTATTTTGCAGTATTTCTGTTTCCTAAAAAAAAAAATAAAAAAATAAAAAAAATAGTATGAACGTGACAAACTAATAAAAACTAAAATGACAGCTTCACACAAAGATTAGACTAAAACAGGCCACCAAAAACAACACTACTTCTCACCTAATAGTTGGTTCCCATGTCAGCAGGGGCGGCGTCTACACACCATAGCAGGCTGAAAGCCTCTCCTTCAGCAGCGGTGGAAACTGTTCAGAGAACTGCTGCCAGTTATCCTCACCAACCTGATCCTTGAAGCCGTGCAAAATCTAGACAAGAAATGGACAAAATCTGTTGAAGCATAGCAGACAACTGTGCTTCTCTCTTGGCCAACCGTAAACCCATCAAATCAAAGTTGTTAGTTACAGAAGAAGAGTATTTGAACCTTGTAGAACATGTCCCTCAGATCGTCTTTTGGATTTACCCAGGAGGCCACAGCGTCACAGAAAAAGATGAAGTCCTGCATCCAAAAAAAGTTGCATTAAAGCCAAACTGTAGCCTTTAGCCCAACAACTCAATTTATTGTTGTTTTTTGTTTTTTAGATTTAATAAATTATTTTTCCATTTTATGGTAGTTAGTACATAAAATGCAGAGAAAACATATACATTATATATTTTTTTCTGATATTGTTATACAGTATGGAACGTTAAGCCCAACTCACTATTATAATTTATTTAAATTTAATAAATTCTATTAATTCTATTTATATTTTATGGTAGTAAGTACATAAGTACATAAAAATTATACACAAATTATGTAATTATATTTATATTGGTTTTATTTTTTGATATTGCTAGAGTATAGAAACTTTAGCCCAAAAACCCAATTTATTTACATTTATTTTAATTTAATAAATTATATAAATTCTTATTTTAAGCACATAAGAGAATGTAGAGGAAAAAAACAAATTATATTTATATTGCTTTTGTTTCTGATATTGCTATACAGTATGAACGTCATTACATTTAAATAGTAAAAGAGCTAAATTCAACTTATTTTTAAATTGTTAATTTAAAATAATGAAGTTAAATAAAAATGTATCAATTTACCTTACATTTTCTAGTGTGATTTTATTGTATTTATTCTAATGATTGGGTACACAGATCTTGCTATGGGCGATAAATGTATTAAATCACATCAAATAAATAAAACATTTATAACAATTCAGCTCTTAAATTGCATAACAGATTTGGTCTTCAATGATTTCTCCTGTATCCTCTCACCTGTACGACTCCTCCAGGATTTACCCCAATCATTACGCAAATGCCCCTGAAGGCCGAGTCTTTCTCTTCATTGTCCCGAATGTTTCTAAGTGACGTGCACCTGCGTTGAAAAAATAAAAAGAGCCGCTTATTTCAGAAGTTTAATAAAATTTTGTCGTTTAAATCACACTAATTTAATCAACATCTCACCAAGGGCGAACGAACTGTGGCAACATGGGGGCAACTTCCTGTGGGCACACATATCCCAGCCGACCAATCGTAATGGCTGTTTCACACACACAAAATTTTTTTTAAAAAGTACAAAAAGGGCCATGAGTGTGTTTCAAGCTAAAAAATGGCTGCAGTTACAGCTATAGAAATCAGAACACCACTTTCCACAGATAATTCAGGTTTCGAATGTCTGTTTTGGAGTTCATCATACCTTTAGTGTGATTTTATGCAGTATGCTTGCTGTATGCATTTACCTGTGTTCTCCAGCAGAGTTTTGGGTGTATTCGGTCTGTTGATGATCTCCACAAGGTTATTGAGAACCAAGGCCACAAACGGCTGCATCTCCGTACCTGGAAAAACACCAGACAGACAAATTAAATATCAAACAGCTGTCCAAATTTACACAGGACAGATAATAGATTTGCAAATAACTGCGCCATAATGAATATGAAATGATCATTCATATATGAGAGTGCATAAACACTCACCCATTTGTATGGCGATCTCTCCGATGGCCCATGTGGCATTGTTGCACACAGATATGAACTCCGGGTTGAGATTGAGGCCCAGGACAGGCAAGAACTCAGCTAGAGAGTGTAAACGGACACCAATGACAAACTGACCAGCACAACACACACACAGAAGCAACAGCTATCATGAGAAAGCAGCTCTTCATGTGTCAGGCTTCACTCAGTAAGAGTCAAAGAGCACAGCTCACCGATGCAGGGCTTGACGTGAAGGAAGCACGCCTTAGTCAGGTCTCCCAGCAGAGCGAACGAACTCTGACGCACTTCTGGCATGGTGTCCTTTAATGAGATTATTAATCCATCACAATTACATTTTCTGCATCAAACTCATGTTTCATTTTTCCACTGTTATTTTGCAGAAGATTAAATCAGACGCACTTGAGACAACACAAGCAAAGGAAGAAGAATTACTGAAAATGACGACTATTTTACTACAGATAATCAGGTATGGTTTTATGGTCAATTCAGATTGTGTTTAAGTGTCCAATACGCTCAGCTAATACATGTACAAAATTCATAACAATGATTCTATTACTAATAAGATATATCAAATGTAATATATTTAATAATAAATTACTTAAATCTTTAAACAATAATAGATACATGTTTTTTAAATTTTATATTACCTTTATAATAAAATAAAATGAAACGATAGATTTATTATATACACACATCATCCTAAAATAAGTTTTATATAAGCTTATTTTTGTATTTCTTATTTAATAAAGATTTAAATATTTCTCTCCCTCTCTCTCTCTCTCTCTC
>NW_015540958.1:73113-85547 GCF_001515605.1 Sinocyclocheilus anshuiensis
AAAATTTATTAAATATCTACATATATTAAATACTAAACTTATTTTAGTATTTCTAATATAATGTTTAAATATTTTATATATCCATATATGTATATACACGCTTATTAAATTTAATATTCAATAATAATCATCATTATTATAATTATTCTTATTATTATCATCATCATTCAGTGAACAACAGGTATTAATTGAAATATTTATCACTATAAAATATTATATTCAAATATTTAAAATATTTGTAATATATAAAATATATTGATTTGACCATACCTGCATGCACTGGAAGATCAGGGTCATGACGTTGCTGCGGGTGACCAGCTGTTCTACATGAGCTCCGAGTCCCTCCGCCAGACCGCTGAGCAGATCAAGGGCCACAATCATGAAGTCTTTATCAGGGGCCTCGTACTGGTCAGGGTGCTGGTTATACATCTGCAACAAAAACAAAGAAAACATCAAGACCGGAGGAATGAACCAAAACGACAACACGCTATGGTTGTTCATTCTCCACTGACCATGGCTTGAGCGAGGTTCTTCTGGACCAGGGTGACACAGCGCTGGTAAACTGGTTCACAGTATGGCAGGAAGCCGCTCTGTAGTGCTGTGGCCACTGAAGACAGGCACTAAAATACGAAAAAGTAACAAATTCTCTAAGACATTGCAGTTTTTGTATATATATATATAAATATTTGCAGAACTATTTTACCTCCAACAAAGGGAACAGATCCTTGTCTTCATCTTTTAACTCATTCCATTTCTGAATAAGAGGGGGCATGAGCTTTTGGATGTATTCCTGTTAAACAAAACGGTCACATTTAATTATGATTCTTGAACATTTTCCTCTTTAAACACTCAAAGGCACAGTGATCCTACTGGCTGGTTAAGATGGTGTCCGACAGAGTCAGCAAGGGTTCCGATGGCGTCGTAGAGGATCAACAGGTTCTTGTGCTGGTACTTGCTGAAGGCAAACACCAGCGTGTCCAGAATGAAGCTCAAATAGGGAACCAGCTCTGTACAGGCCTCCTCTTCCAGAGTCGCAAACGCACTGATGGAAGGACAAACCCAAGAATTAGCTCAACATGCAGATTCGTCTCCAGAAGCTCCAAAGACTGAAAGGAAAAGACTGAAATGCATCTAAAAAAAAAAAAAACACAATCTATGTTGGGTTTTCTTGGTTTGTGTTTAAGAGGGCTTTATAGCTGGTAAGGTTGGGAAACGGACTTGGACCAACCAGATAAACCAGGGCTCTACAGTGCGACCATTTCAGTCGCATTTGCGACTGAAACCATTGTGAGACTGGTTAACCAGCAAATCACCTTAGCTGGTTTATTATACCTAAATTTCAGTTATTTAAGCTTTTATATACTACTATAGTATCTATTAATATTTCGAATTAGCTTTTATATCTTCAGTTTTTATTTTATTTTTAAATTCCTGTGATCTTGTCATTTTGTTAGTTTTTTTCTATTTAGCTTTTATTTGTTTTAGTCACTGTAGTACACTTAAAAAAAAAAAAAAAAACTTAAAATTAGAAACCGTGAAATCAGTTTAAGCTGACGTTTATCTAACATTGATATTTTATTTGAATTTATTTCAATTACCAAAACCAGATTTTTAATAGATTTAGTCAACCATAATAATACTAAATGTATCAAAATATATCCAATTTATTAGTTAAAGGCTACAAAAGAAAGACATGGTCCAATTTAAGATCTGTTATTTCTGTCTGGAGGCTGTATTTTCTTTAACATACCTGCAGGCGGCCTCCTGAACCCTCTTGTTGCTGTCGAGGATGCGTTTGAGCAGCTCGGTCATGAGGGGTTTGAGGTAGGAGTCTGGCGGCTGGCTGACCACCCAGTGTGCATAGCGGCTCAGAGTCCAGCAGGCGATGGAGCGGACCAGCGCTTTCTTATCACAGAGACACTGGATCAGGTGAGGAATCAACTCCGGCAGGTACAGAACCATATCCTGCATACAGCCTGAGGACAAGAGAGAGGAGGAGCTCAGAAAGGTCATACTTGCATACAAAAATTTTTGCAGGATATACACTGATGTTCAAAAGTTCAAGGTCAGTAAGACTTAAGGGGATTTAATTTAATACACCCTTACTGAATAAGTAAAGAAATCTATCTATTTTAGAAAAGATTTCCATTTCAAAATACTTTTATTCATTTAATTCTGAAAGTGTTTTCACAAAAATATTAAGCAACCGTTTTCAACAATAATAAAATTATTTTGAACATCAAATCATTATATTAGAAGGATTTCTGAAGGATCATGTGACACTGAAGACTGGCGTAATGATGCTGAAAATTCAGCTTTGAATATTGTTGTTTTAAATTGTAATATTTCACAATACTTGTGACAATACTTTGTTTTCATGTTTTTATTACAAAACAGATCTTGGCGAGCATGAGGGTTTAAAAAAAAAAATCTTACCACCCCCCAAACCTTTGAATAGTAGTGTATAATATGCAGAGTACACAATTTCTTTTTTATTTTTGTATGCATGGAATATAAGGGTGGAAATTAAGTCATAAAGATTAAGATATGATGTTAATTATTTCGTGTATAGTTATAAAACTATACACTAAACTCTGCTATATTGTGATTTGACCTAAACCATTTTCAATAAATCAAATGACATCGAAACAACCGAGCGTTCATCTGTTTTACATTTCGCCTTTTAAAGAGATTTGCTAAGAGAAAATTGGAAATTTTAGGGGGAAAAAATGACTTCTTATTTGTAAAATTAACAAAAATCCTTTTTTGTAGAGATGCACCGATCGATCGGCCAGGGATCAGAATCGGACGATTTTCCTCATGATCGGCCCGGCCGGTCAGTCTCACTTCTTTCCGATTCCGAGCCGATCCGTTTTGTTACCAGCGGCACAGGCAATAACATCAGCTGCGCATTCTCGCTCTCTTCTCTCCGACGACGCCTTCTCTCTCACACAGGTCTCATTCGCTCCGTTTAAATAGTGCTTGTATGGCGCATAATTTTAGTCATTCAAACCGCAGGTTTCGCGCTTATACCAAACGCGTGCGCTCCACCGATTTATATTAGTGGAGCGCACAAGCCGCGTCTCAAACAGCTTGTGAACCTCAAATACCAAAATGAGTGGCTAACTGCGCTAAAAACATTCAAATACATACAAAATTATGTCAAAATGCCCGTCTTGGCGAGTATCCAGTTAAACACAGTCAGTTTTGGAATGTTAAATAGTTGAGAAAGAGAACGCATTTTGTGTAACAGTATATTGGGTCCGTGGATAAACTCTTAAAGGGGTCATAGGATGCCCATTTTCCACAAGTTGATATGATTCTTTAGGGTCTTAATGAAAAGTCTGTAACATAGTTTGGTTAAAATTTCTCTTATACTCACTTCTTCTGTAGATTAGGCTGGATCATGAATGATTCGCACGAACAGATGCATTTATGTAGATTATGTAGATCAATTCCCTTCAGAAACAAATGTAATCCACTGCGAGTTCAGCGGCTCAGATGTCAGGAGTAAATGACGACTGCTATGAACCTGAAAAACTTAGTTTCATAGCTCTCTTTATTCTATTGCATTTATTTGTGCTGTTGTTTGCCATTTTTTTATTTGTTCTTATTTTATTACTGACTTTTTACTTGTGTTTTTTTATGAAAATAAAACTTTGCATTGAAGAAAAGTAGATTTTTGTTTGTATATGCTGTCAATTATAGTTCTTAGAAAGAAAATCGGAATCGGCAAAAATCGGTATCGGCAGATCACACTAACAAAAAATCGGAAATCAGAATCGGCCAAGAAAATTGCAATCGGTGCATCTCTACTTTTTAGTGAAAACAAAACGGTGTAAAATATTGCCATACCCCTAATGGAACACCACCAGACTGATCTTTTGAATTTTACAAGTGACTATTTATTTTTTATTACAAACAAAATTGAGCTAAAAATGCAAAAATGACCAAATATGATGTAGCTGAATTAAATATGCTAAATGGTCACATGACCTCACTATGTTGCATACTACTGTTAAAAACATGAATTATTATTGCATAGAGTCTTAAACTGTAGGCAGTACACAGAACAGTAGGCAGTAAGCTGTATTCTAGCATTCGAATCAGAACAAAGCCCAGATTTAGCGCAAACGGTTACATTTTATACCTCCTTGCATTCATTGTCTTATACCTTCAGCGATGGCTCCCAGCACCAGGATGCCAGACTCTTTAACAACCCAGTCTGGGTGGAACAGCAGCTCCTTCAGCACTGGAAGCAGGGGGGGCAGCAACTCATCCCGAAACACGTTTGCCAGCACATCAAGGGCAGCCGCCGAACACTTACCTGCAGAGGAAATGCACATGTCGTACATGGGGTTAGATGTTTCACTCAGCACCAATGTAACTTTAGGCTTTGAAAGCTTTTTGTGGATCAGACAGTATGAATACTTGAACATCACTGACATTCATGACATTGAGTGTAATCATCTCCACAGAAAACACCAAGTATGTGAGCTAGGCATGGGCCGGTATGAGAACCTTAGATAAAAAACATATCACGGTTTCACGGTATCACGGTATTGCGATTACAGCTCTAAAATTTTATTTTTAAATGTCTGGGTAAAAAAAAAAAAATTTTTTTTCCACTGAACATTTTATTTTTAAGAAACATATAGATCATTTTGGAACAGTAAACATGTCAGGCTAAATAATTAGAATAAATAATTAAATTCTTCTTAATTAAATGCAGTCACTTAAGTGAGCCTAAACCTGCAGCTCAACAATAATCAGAACATAAATTATTTTCTGTATAAAAAAAAAATTCCCTATAAATGAAAAAAAATGCAGTCACTTAAGTGAGCCTAAACCTGCACCTCAATAATCAAAAATATAATCAAAACATAATTTCTGTAAAAAATATAATAAAAAAATTAATTAAAAATGCATGCATAAACCTGCAGCTCAACAAGGTTTTTGGAGACATGCTCGCTTTCTACACATTCATCTTTCAGTCCAAGTTATGATGCAGGAATGTTCGCCTTTACCGGATTAGGTTTGGAGCTATGGTTTGGAGCGGTGAGGTACGAGGATGTGTGCACATACACACATAAGGAAAGGGAGAGTGCGAGTGTCACACACACACACATACACACGCGCGGTCTCTCCGTACAACACTCAGACAGTGGCAAAGTTTTTTTTTTTTGTTTTTTTTTAAATGCGTGATTTTGAACAGATGTAAACAATGGCAGGGGGCTAAAAAGAATAGACGTGATACCAGCCAAATTTAATTATTGTACTAAATCGCAGAAAAGTAGGCTACAGTACGTACTTTAGACTGCTATTCCTCACTCTGTGAAGTAACGTGAGGGAGGAAACTAGTTGACGTTAGCTAGTTAATTAGCCATGTTATCTGCCTCGGTAGCAAGCCAAATAGTATTTATTTCAACACTGAAACAAACGGCGGGTGGGTCTCTGTCTTGATCGGGGGTGAAAGAGGGAGAAAACCGAAGATGACACAGATATATAGTTTATGTTCGACTTGGAAGTATTTATTTAGCGATCGGCGCTAAAACGTCATCTGTACGGAACATCATTGTGTACGGAACATGGTTAGTCTACGTTACCCGAAAAATTCCCATACGACAGACTTTCGAAAAAGTTCCAGGGATTAATCTCCTTCGGCCATCCTACACACAGGTGACTCTGACCGCTCGCACCAACCGGAGGGGGACCTACACACAGGTGACTCCGCTCGCACCAACCGGAGGGGAAGGGGTCATGTGACTCGCTACGCTCGTCGCTGCACAAAACTGAGGGAGTCCTGCACTTTCCGTCTTTGACGACACGTAAAAAAAACTGTGCATACCGCAGGAACGGTAGAACGGAAAATTTTAGTGGTTTTGAAAGTGTCTTTTCCAAACCGGAAACCGGTTATCGTCCCATGCCTAATGTGAGCAAACCTTGATTGCTGCTTACAAAAACAGGCAAAATTTCAGGTTGGTTTCTTTTACAAGACACTTACGTAGATTCCAGTCGGACAAACTGTCGTCGTCATCATCATCATCCTCATCACTCTCCTCTCCTTCCTCACCTTCATTGCCCTCGTGTCGAAGGGTGACGGTACGAGACTTGTGAAAGCGTGGCTTTATGTCCTGCTCGTTGTCCGGCACAGCCTCATCTTCCTCCACGTCACCCTACACAGGAAGCAGAAGGTCGGTGTGATGAAACAACTGGCAATTTTGGACAGCAATGACTGAGTCAAAGGCCTTGGGTCAGACAGTATGAATACTTGAAAATCATGGAGAAAATCAGGGATAATGTTATCATCACACCCGAGGCCAGGCTGGTGCAGAAGTTCTTGTGAAGTGAAGTAACTAACCTTCAACAAAATGATGTCAATCTCAGAGTACTTCATGCCGTTCACCAGAACAGGAACCAGTCTAAGAGAGATTAAAGACAGGAGGTGAAAATTGGACATCAGGACATTTGAAGGTATAGATGGATGTGATCCAATCACTGGGGGATTAAACAAATAATGAGAGTTTCTCTGACAATTAAGCAACGCATTAAATAATTTCTAAGGCAACAGGAAGGAAGTTCAGTTGCTAAATACCGTGCAACAGAAGAAATGTGCCAATTGAGATTCTGCTATAGCGTAGCTATGTTAATTTTAACATCTAAAAATGTCTAAATGTTTAGAGAGGGAATTTTTTACATTTATATAATTAATCAAAACAATTACAATAAATTGTAAAATCAAAACAGGAAAAAGGCTATTTAGCCATTTAAATGTCTTATGTTTAAATGATTTTTAAAGTGGAAAAAAAGCTAAATTTAAATAATTACATTAAATAATTAAGTTAATAAAAACAATGTGCCAAACAATTGAGATTCTGCTAGTCTTTTTTTTTTTAAGTCTTAACATGCATAAAATTCTAGCAAATGCTATTTAAAGAAATTCAGTAGAGTAAACTTACATAAATTAATAATAATTGTTTAAATTCATTTACATATAAATGTTTTTTCCAGAGAATGTGAACAATTTTTTTAGAGGCAAATATTTAGTGGCAATTATAATTAAAATCGACAATATTTACTTAACACACACTGGACTTGCTAAGAGTAATTTATCATTGCATTTTACTCTAAAGGCAAGAAAAACTAAATTCACACTACAGACGTTAAGCAGGATACTAATGCCCAGCTACGTTTTATGTATGCAATGTATGTAACGTAATGTATGCAGCATACCACGCTTCATTGTATAGTTTTATATGTTCAATATGGAACTACAACTTTTGGAGGGCTATCAAATGCATGGAACTAACTTTTGCCCCAATAATTTGTCCCTGTCTTCTGCATATCATGTCACAGTTCTGAATGGTTGCAAGTGAAGGGTGAGACTGTACATGTTTGTCAACTGAAGCAAACACACTTTTGGTGAGACTTATGACTTATGTCTTAAGACAAAAGAGAAAGGTCACTTACTGTGCAAGATGTCCAGACAGGACGTCCTTACAGATGGGCTGTTCAGCCAGCGTAAGCCAGAACTCACAGGCCTCCAGAGCCACGTTCTCATCCGGGTCCTGTGAGCGCTGCAGCATGTACTGCACAAACCGTCAAGTCAATCATCAGCATCTCTGACTGCTCAAGATCTACATCACTTCTGGGTCATCAAGATCTCACCTCAACGATACTGCGCATGTGAGGGATGAGTCTGTCCACTCGTACCTCCAGCAGCATGACCAGAGCCCTGCACACGTTCTTGCGCACCTCCGAGTCCTCATCTGCGGCCAGCGCAAACAGACTCTGGAATAACAGGCCAGGAGGAAAACAGATTAAAACAATGCAATTACAGTATAGCCATATTCAGACAGTAATGGTTTCTCATTGTGAGCTGATTTCAACATTTACAGGGGCTAGTCAGTGATTTTTGCCATCTGAATCAGGAATGTTGGTGTTTTACACCCACCACCAGTGTAAAAAGTCCCAGCCAAAATACCCATTGTTTTTTGGCACCAAAGTTGTGTGGTATTTAATCTGAGTATTTTAATTTCATATCTGTGAGTTTACAAGGGATCAGTCAAGTTGTTGTACAATAACTGTTGCACTTTGTGGTAGTGTAAACATTTTAAATGGAGACACTTATAACTGAAATACTGGAAACTGCTTGCAAAAAAATATAATGTCACTGCTTCACTACAGTTAGTAGGAGCGGTTTATTTTAAATATATATACACATATATACATATATATATACATATACATATATATATAGATTAATTAATCTAATTAATCGCACATTAAATCTGGCTGAGAAATTACTCCCAAAAGATAATTTAAAGTCATTGCTGTGTAAAGCATCAAACAGACATTACAAAAAGTAGCTTCAGCAAGAAATATTTTGTTTGATAAAATTGATTACATATACTCTTTTGGACCATGAGGGTGAGTAAATGACACAATTGTCACTTTTGGGTGGGTGAACTAAACCTTTAATCATTTATTTTAGTAATTTTATTATTATTACTATGGAAATATGAAATTATTTCTTTAATGAAATGATAATCTAAATAATAAACTAAAACTGCCAGTAGGTGGTGGTAAATGTCTTAATGATAAAGTCATCGGGTCATTTACTCATCCATTTGATTCGTTTAAATGGCTGATTCATTCATGAGTGAAGTAAATGGTCTATTGAATCATTAGGCTTGTTCGACTTGAAGCAGATCATCATCATCAGACCGATAGGTGTGTGACATCAAAGTACCGCGAGAGCGATTAGAGAGCAGACGGCTCTCAATGTACCGTGAGAGTGATTAGAGAGCAGACGACTGCATGCTTTTGAATCGCTCTCACGGTCCTTTGATGTCGTACACCGATCGATCAGTGGAGTACCGCTTCAAATCCAACGAGCCTATGGCCAATGGTTCAACATGCCAAATGGTTCACCCAATTCGTTCAAAACGTGGATTAAGAAATTAAATGCAGCTGCGTGTCGCTCGGAGACGAACAGGTCTGCTTTGTCTTTATATTTTTGTTGGCAAAACGGAGCAAAACAGACAACATTGTGTCTTAAATAACACAATATTAACTTCTTATTTATTGAACTGTTGTATAAGATCGGTATCACATTTGCACTCGTGTGATATTGCACTTATTGCTCGTGTGATATTGCTTAACTATATGATGTAAATATGAGACAAAAACTCAAACGGGCACTTTTGCCCCATATCTTGAATTTTAGGGACATTCTAACTACGTTCTCTAGGCTCCATCACGCAGTGAGTTGTTGCCCTGCATCATATTTGATCTGTATGAAATGTCAGATGACCCACGTAGGTCTGGGGCTGGGCAAGTGCATTAAAGGAGTTAATAATTTTAACGAGTTATTTTTCACCATAATTAATCTAATTAACGTGTTAAATTACCAGCCATATATATATATATATATATATATATATATATTTTTTTTTTTTTTTTTTGAAATAACCCATTGTTACATATTTTTTTTTTTTACTTTTGAAATAAGCCATTGTTACGGTAGGGATGGGCGATATGGGCTTAAAATATATCACGATATTTCTGGTATTTATTGCGATAACGATGTCAATGACGGTAATTCAGGGAATCCTGTTTCTTTAGAGAAAAGTATTATCTTTCCTATTTTTACCCTAAAAAGGGTGTTGTGAGCATTACTGAATACACACTATAATGTAATGACTGTTTAATTCATACTGGAAGCCGGAGGGCAACCTCGAGCAGAAACTCCACATATTCATCGCAAAAGTAATACTACTGAGGAGGCTCCATGAAATCCCTAATATGGACAAATGTAGCCAGTTATCGCTGAATAAATCACACAACAGAGATAGAAAAATTTTAACCGATGAAACTTGACAAACATACGATTGCACAAAATATATGGTTTATCTGTGTTCTTCAAGCAATCTTGGGTATTTTTTTATAAGGAAAGTATATTTTTAATGCAATGCTAATCGACATAGCCTTTATCACTGTATATAATACTATCATTCTGTAATATGAATCCACGTCTGGTCACAAAAATAAATTATTACAAACACTCATATGTTAAGTTAATTTGGAGAAAAAGCATGTCAATAAATGATATCTTTGTTGAACAACAGGTTTGTAAACGTGCTCATACACATGCAAAACTGTATCGCACACGTGCTACTGTAGCACATTCAGACCGATTTTTTGTGCACTGTAAAGCCCTAACCAAACCAGTTGTAAAAGGAGCTCCTCATTTAGCGATAAACTCCTCAATTTCACGTCCGCCTTCCACGATGTCGCTCCGTACGGTCGCACACAGAAATGTGTCAACAACTAGGCTTTATCGTTATTATCGTGGGAAGACTAATTCTTATCGTGGGGAGAAATTTTACCGGAATATCGCAAACGATAAGATATCGCCCATCCCTATGTTACGGTATTCAATCATTTTCCAATTTTGAAATAGGATATTTAAATATATAATTTAAATAATATTTATAATAATAATAAAGATATTTTCATGAGTAATATTTATTAAATGAAATGTAATTAAATTTAATCTGAATTCTTTAATTGTCCAAGCTACTTTTCAACATTTACAGAGGCTGGTTAATGATATTATTACAGTCCAAATCCATAAAGTCGGTGTTTTTCTCCCACATTCATGTAAAAATTTCCAGTCGAATTATCAACTATTTGTGAGTTTACAAGAAAGGATCAATCCCAAACAAGGAGGGAGATTTATTACTAAAATGTTGGAAACGGTCCACAAGAATATTAGTTCTCCAAGAAGAAGAAAAAGTACATTTCGAAATGGACTTTTACGGTGTGCAATAAATTTAAATTTATTATATACCAATTATATAAATAAATCATTTTAATGGTCGAACAAGTAGCCAGGTCAAACATTTACTGTATGTTAATAAGAATTTGCGTTAACCTTCCACGTTTTTAAAATCCATCATTTGAGATAACACAAAACAGAAAAACAATTAAACGATAGCACATCAATTTTCTTATTTTGAATTAGGATATTAAAAAGAAAAATCAAATAATAGGATATTTTTAAAAGTATTATTTACTAAATAAAATATTAATTTATTAATTGACCAAGCAATAATAGACATTTTGTTTACAGATGACAATCATGTGACTAACCACTTGACCAGCAAGTTCTTGGGTTCATAGTATCACACAACACATTGCTATCTGAATGAATGGGTTTTATGATTCAGGTGCCATGCAAATTTATTTCTTAAATCTATCACGTTCAAACTGCAGGTACCTCAATAAAGGTGTCAATGTTGTCCATCAGGGCTTGTGCTCTTCCGATGATAAACTGGTTCACACAGGCAATAGCATGAGACCTAAAGACACACATGAACAAGCATAAGATTCCCAGAAGAATTTAATGTAACACGTGAAAAATAACTATCCATCCTCTCTCAGACTGACCTGATCTTGGGGCTGCAGTGTTTGAAGAACTGCAGGAACTTGGGAATCATGATGTTGAGGGGTCGATTGAGAGCGTCACTGTCCAGGAGCTCAGACGAGTCCTCGCAGATCTTCTGTAAAGCTCCAAACGAGCCCTGCGTGTGAAAGAACGAACCAAGATACAAGTCACACAACTCAGGAACATCTCTAGATCTGATACAGAAAGCACCATGGCCACTTTCCCTACGTCTTGAATCATTTCCAAACACATTTGCATATGAAAATGTGCACAAAATAGAAGGGGGAAAGCAGGAAAAGCAGATATGAAGAGGCAATGCACTGACCTCACAGATGTTGTAGTCCTCTGAATTGAGCATGTTGCACAGCTGAGGCAGTAACTCTGGCCATGTCTGCAGCTCCCCTTTGGTGGAAATCGTTGTGATGAGGATGCCTGAACACAGACAGACAAGAATCAGCACATATAAAATTGAAATATTTTCACTGACTGCCCATAAAGTTGATCAAAAGTGACAGACACTTATAAAGTTACAAATATTTCTATTTCAAATAAATACTGAACTTCCTATTCATCAAAGGATCCTGGAAAAAAACACATCACAGTTTCCACTAAAACATTAAGCACATTAATAACAAGAAATATTTCTTGAGCAGCAAATCAGCATATTAGGATGATTTCTGAAGGATCATGTGACACTGAAGACTGCAGTAATGATATCACAGAAATAAATTACATTTGAAAATATTAAAATAGAAAATAGCTTCACACTTTAATTACATTTTCACAATATTATCGTTTTTACTAAATGCAGCTTTGGTAAACAAAAAAATACTTTTCCAAGTAGTTTTTAAGACTGCATTCACAAAATGCGATTTCTAGCTAATAAAATTCAGTTCATTGGCTTATTCTAGACCGAGCTGGGAGGCTCACCGATAGTGGCGCGGATGAGAGGGGAAGGGTCTCCGATGTTGTTTAAACATTC
>NW_015540958.1:85733-100658 GCF_001515605.1 Sinocyclocheilus anshuiensis
TTCCTGCTTGATGAAGTGCGCGACTGCAGGGGGGAAGTTCTGATAGTGAACCTTCACGTTGTTCTTCAGTATCAGACCGCTGAGAGATCGAGTGGGCTCATCTGAAGAGCGTTAAGAAAGGAAACAGACAGTTATATAATCAAATTCATACATAAAGACTGTCTGAAACCCTCATGGAACAACCCACATGTGTAATATGATTAAAAATGCAATAAAATGAGCTTTATGAAAAAACCTTCAGTTTTCAGCCTCGTCAGGACGAAGATAAGATAGTTGTTGAAATCAGGAAACTGGTTCAGCTGCTCTAGTTTCTGAGAGTTAAAATTAAAGAGAATTAAGACATTACTAATGATGGTTACTGACTAATTATGTACAGTCACAGTTCAACATGTACATTAATTCTACTTTGATAAAGCAGACGGAATTTCATTTATAGCATATAGACTTCTAAAATAAAAGCCCCACAGCCGATGATTAATTTCATGTTATGCCACATAAACAGTATTTTTAAATCAGGTATCCAAACATATTATTGCACTGTGGAAAAAGCTTGATAACCATTCAGTGCTTTTGAAACCTGGCACACTAAGTCCACAAGTCAAGGTCATAAAATTAAGTAATGATATCAGTATTTCCATATACTAATACATCTTTTGTCATACTGCTATCTATAATTACAAAATACAGATTTTCAATATCAGTATGGTCACCACCCACATATCACAAATCCCTTTAGAACTGTAACTGGCAGCAAATTTTGGCCGTGTAGATGAGGATACCTGCTGCACAGCTCTCTGCGTGGCTGTGTTTGGAGACTGGGAGTCTTTCAGGAGATGCAGGACCTGCTGGAGGCCTTGTTCATCCGGCTGCCACTCCATCCTACGCATAAACCACACAAGACACAAACAATTACATTCTCCCTCCTCGTGTCTTCATGAAACACTTCCTCATATCAAACGATTGCAACACCTATGACTGCAAAACAACTTTTTCCACTTTGTGGTCTATGTACTTCTGCAGAGCAATGTAGTCCACTACTACTACCTTGTGTATTACGTACTGCATTGTTGAGGACACTACAAGGCATTGATAAACATACAATATCAATGCATATGACTGCATAAAAGCACAACAGTTTAAACCCTGCAAAATATTGTTACGTTTAATCTCTATATCAGCGATTGGAGACGAATTTTGGTTCATGAAAGGTTAAACCAAACAAATGGAAACTGCTAGAATGTTACGCATGTTTATCAGCGATAACAAAAGACAACTCCAATTCAGAAACACAATCATATGTACTGTACAAAACTTCTCTCTCTCTCTCTCTCTC
The DNA here is from genome assembly GCF_001515605.1 of Sinocyclocheilus anshuiensis. Lineage (NCBI taxonomy): Eukaryota > Metazoa > Chordata > Actinopteri > Cypriniformes > Cyprinidae > Sinocyclocheilus > Sinocyclocheilus anshuiensis. The sequence continues at coordinate 87,067 of NW_015540958.1, forward strand.
TAAAATAGAACTACTGTATTAAAAAAAAAACTACTTTAATATTTTGAATTTAAGTGTTTCCTGGCAGATTTTGATCTCAATTACAGACTAATAAATAAGTTATTTTTGTTTTCAGTTCATCTTATTTGTGTATGTATATCAAACTAATATAATGAAATCATCTTTCAAATCATTCTATTTCTTCTAAAAGAGAGAAAAACTTTGCCTACAAACACTTGTTTCTAATAGCAAAAATGTAAATTTCCAAGTTTACTTTGGTTTTACAATCTATTCAACACGTATAATATTGTGCGCACTCAAAACATTCATTGACAAACCGGTCATTTGTGAACTGAGAATTGATGCACGTAGTTTACGCAATGCAGTAAAATTGTTGAAATCTGCATAAAGTTGACAAAGAATTGTGTATCCAATGTTTGACCAAATTATTGTTCGCTATTAAATACAGACAAAGCACGAAAAAGCAAGCAATGCACATGGTCATGCCTGCATACCACGCTGAGGCCTTGTCTCTCTCCCTATGTTTAGTTTGAATCAGCGATAACAAACGACAACTCCAATTCAGAAACACAATCATATGTACTGTACAAAACTTCTCTCTCTCTCTCTCTCTAAAATAGAACTACTGTATTAAAAAAAAAAACTCCTTTAATATTTTGAATTTAACAAATCATTCTATTTCTTCTAAAAGAGAGAAAAACTTTGCCTACAAACACTTGTTTCTAATAGCAAAAATGTAAATTTCCAAGTTTACTTTGGTTTTACAATCTATTCAACACGTATAATATTGTGCGCACTCAAAACATTCATTGACAAACCGGTCATTTGTGAACTGAGAATTGATGCACGTAGTTTACGCAATGCAGTAAAATTGTTGAAATCTGCATAAAGTTGACAAAGAATTGTGTATCCAATGTTTGACCAAATTATTGTTCGCTATTAAATACAGACAAAGCACGAAAAAGCAAGCAATGCACATGGTCATGCCTGCATACCACGCTGAGGCCTTGTCTCTCTCCCTATGTTTAGTTTGAAAACCTCAGACACGAGCCGCATAAATACGCAATAACCTTCATAATAACACCAGTACAAAAAAATATGAACATCATGCGAAACTTTAAATCCTAAGGCAACAAGTAAAGGCTATTTAATTCCCCCAAAACAGCATTAGACACATACAAGAAGTGTCTGTCTATGATCTAGCACGCATACTCGTTCTAATCCATGCTGCCGACTAATATTGTGTTAAACTCTCTCTCTCTATATATATATATATATTATATGATGCAAATACCATTAATGATGATAACTAGGTCGTGTTCACTTACACATGCCGCGTGCGGAGGCCTATTGATCAGCTCGTGCAGCGTGGAGCTTGCGCTAGTCTCGCGCAACGGCACTTTCAAACACTTCCGCAGCGCGAGCGCTACAATGAGGAAGTGACGATCGTTCGGTCAACGCGACACTGGTGAATCTGCGAGGGATTTTGTAGTAATACGTTTAATAGAAACAAACATATTTAGAATGGAATGTGTATGTCTACGCACATGTTTATGCAAATTGATATGGGTCTAACTTAAGTTATATAACATTTATTATTTTGGATATTTGCCTTTTTGTTGTATCGTTGCAAATTTGGAATGCAATAAAAAGTAAGCAGTGCGAAAATATACGTTCAATTTGCCACAAATGGGCACATAAAATGGAACAATATAAATGTAGCATTAACAAAGGCAAGAAATAATATCGCAACCAGAAAATGAATACAATGTAAATAGATAATAAATGATACAATAACACAATAAAAACTTTCTAATAAAGAGGAAACACTGATTTCGCCGAGAACCAGGTTCGTGGCGTCGCGGGAACATGGCGGCGCCCGGAGGATAATATCTCGCATGCGTTGTTAAAAGCTAGTCTGGATTATCATGCTACATTTTAAACCTTATTTGTGAAGTTTTGTGAGTGCGCAACTGCGCATGCGTCATTTTCTCCCCCCCCGCTTTGAAAAAGAGATGAGCGATTAATTGTGTTGACAGTAGTTCATCTTACACCCTTTCTTTCTCCAGAACGGGCTTTTTCCCTTGTACTCTTGTTTTACAATTTCTAGTTATTGTATTGGTCATTGCAGCTTGGTAAACCTGTGTTTAATTCAAGAATAGCCAAACTAACAAACCTTTAAATGGCCAGGATCTGCTGTGGGCCGCTGCACACATTTGCACTACTGACTTCTGTACTTATTCTGGTGCACAAGGACAAGAACGTTTCATTTGCCTTTTCTCCATCAGCAGAATGGCAGCATAGTTCAAACATCTCATACAGGAGCATTCAGTTCCGAAAGAACTTAAGCAATAATGTTAATGTATCTGCTGATCCCAGGACTCACACTAGTTTAGTCAGCGATCAGTGTGGTATAGCTGTGGAGAGCCGCATCGACTGTGGCCGTGATAGATCTTTGAGCCGGGCTGATTGTGAGGGCAGAGGATGCTGCTATGTGCCCCTGCCTCAGTCTGGATTAGGAGGACCACCGTGGTGTTTCTACCCAGTCTGTTACCCAGGCTACAAGATGGGGCCCCTTTTGCCCACAGAGAAGGGCCAAAGAGCCACCCTGGCCCGTTCTGCACCCTCATACCTGCCCCGGGACATCCCCACACTGCAGCTAGATGCGATGCCTGAGACTTTGGGTCGTCTTCACCTCACTGTGAGCAATTCATTTAGTCATTTCAATTACAAAAAGATATTGTCATTTGTGAGGGAATTTAATACAATCAGATGATTTGTCATTGAATTCTGGGAAAGATAAATGCTTGAATCAGTTGTGTCTGAAATTTGCATCAGAAATGGTTCATTTTGGTATTATTTAATTTATCTTTATTTAAGGTTGGAATACACAACAATCTTTTTTTCCTTTTTTTCTTAGACTAGTTCATTTTTTTAAAGTTTGTTCATTTATAATTTACATATTATACGAATAACAGCACAAACATATTAACTTTAAAGCGCTAAACAACAAGAGACTTAACTGGGTAAACTCGATAGAAGATCTTATAAGAAACCTCCTCCACTTTATTTGAAATGCAGTTAGTCAACACTAATCTGCTGCTAGTCAGAGCTAGTCTGCAGATTTTGGGCAACTGGAGAAAAACACATAGTGTATGATGGGAATTTTTTTTATTTATTTTTTTATCTACAGACTATATTTTCATCCATATTTTACAACACATATTGTTTTCATTTGTCATGTGTCTACTAGCTTTTTCATTCTGAATGACTTCTGGTAGTGTGCGATTCTCAGTTGTTTAGTGTATGATGGCTAGTTATCATTTATTGATAAGTGCCTCGTATTTTAAAGTCTGCTCAGAATAGTACATTCCAGCCTTTAGATGACCCAATCTTACTTTATCTGACTAATTTCACTTTAACACAGCTTAAAGATCCAGCATCTCCACGATATGAGGTTCCCTTTGTGACGTCCCAATCCAGGGGCCACAAGGACATACAAAACCCCCTCTATGATGTTAACTTCCAACCAGATCCATTTGGATTCATTGTACGGCGAAAATCCAATGGCCGGGTTCTGTAAGTTTAGATCATTTTTCTTTTCTTGCTTTGTATGTGTACGTTTTCTGCTTATATTGTTTTTTGTGATTCTGACTGGCAGTCAATGACGGCCCACTGAACAAATTTATTTTCGTTTTGATAACGTTGAACGAATACATTGTATTTTTCTTTTCCTAGTCTGAATACTACAATAGGCCCGCTCCTGTTTGCAGATCAGTATCTGCAGCTCTCCACCAGCATGGCTTCCTCTGTGATATCTGGCCTGGGTGAACATTACACCCCCATCACGCTGGACATCAACTGGAGCTCTGTTTCATTATGGAACAGAGACATGGCGCCACATGTAAGACCTTCACATCATTTCACATTCTTCTTTAACTTGCCTTTTGTTTTCAGCTGTATTTAATGTTTTATATGGGCCTTTGTAGAGAAGCGCCAACCTGTACGGCTCCCACCCTTTCTTTTTGGTCCAAGAAGGTGATGGACTGGCACATGGAGTCTTTCTTCTCAACAGCAATGCGATGGGTACAGTGTTTTGTTGTTGTCTAAAATGGCTTGTTATGTGGGTCTCCTTTTTAAGGCAAAAAATCTTGATAACCTGCCAATTGCAGAAGTATTTCTGCAGCCCGCTCCAGCATTAACTTGGGTGACTGTCGGAGGAATACTGGACTTCTACATCTTCTTAGGCCCAAGTCCTCAGAGTGTGGTTCAGCAGTACCATGAGGTTATAGGTATATGACAGTCTACATGCTGTGTTAGAATTGTATTTTACCCACAAGGCAACTTATATTGTTGTATCTTGTCATTTGAGGTAATCCCATGATGCCACCCTACTGGTCACTGGGCTTCCACCTCTGTCGCTGGGGTTATACGTCCACCAACATAACAAGAACAGTGGTACAGCTCATGCGCCAGGCCAAGATCCCTCTAGTATGTTCCCCTGTTGCCCAGTATATACCAGTGTTTCTCAACTGGGGGTGTGGGGGCACTGTAGCAAACTTCCAAGGCCTCAAGATGACTTAAAATAATTTAAATTTTGTGAATTGGAAAAGTTAGGCCAAGTTCTAATATATTTTATCTGGAAGAAATTGTAAAAATAAATGGAGGGGGGCTTTGAATATTGTTGTGGACAATGGGAGGCCTTGGAGTCAAAAAGTTTTCAGTACTGTGTGTTCACTGTCTATATTTTAAAAAGTATTTTTTTAAACTGTAGTATGCTATAGGGTCATTCTATGTCAATTCAGCCAAATATCAGAAACTTACCCTGCACATTTTTTTTTTTAATTTTGATCATATTTTTTTCTGAATAAAGACAGACATATATAGTGATGAAAGCCACATATTTAAAGGGATAGTTCACCCAAAAATTCTGTCATTAATTACTCACCCTCATGTCGTTCCAAACCCGTAAGACCTTCGTTCATCTTCAGAACACAAATTAAGATATTTTTGATGAAATCCGAAAGCTTTCTGACCCTGCATAGACAGCAACGGACATGTTCAAGGTCCAGAAAGGTAGTAAGGACATCGGTAAAATAGTCCATGTGACAGCCGGTGTTCAACCGTAATTTTATGAAGCTACGAGAATACATTTTGTGTGCAAATAAAACAGAAATAATGACTTGAACGGTTGAACCACTGATGTCACATGGAGTATTTTAATGATGTTCTTACTACATTTCTGGGCCTGTGAACATTTCAGTTGCATTGCTGTCTATGTAGGATCAGAAAGCTCTCGGATTTCATCAAAAATATCTTAATTTGTGTTCTGAAGATGAACGAAGGTCTTACGGGTTTGGAACGACATGAGGGTAATTAATGACAGAATTTTCATTTTGTGTCAACTATCCCTTTAATGCCATGGATGAATATTTATTGAGCAGGGGTCAAAATGGCAGTTTTCGCTAGACATTTGCAGCCAAATTACAGGAATGGGACAATAACTTTTATTAAATCTTATTTTTACAGAGATATTGGTAGGCCTATTAATATGTTCACTTTAGCAATCCTTGTTGCATTATATACTAATGGTGTCAAAAACTGTCCTTTTTGTGTGTGTGTGTGTGTGTGTGTGTGTGTGTTTTGGAAACTTTTAAGCCCCCATGTAGTTAGAAGGTCTTACGGGTTTGGAACGACATGAGGGTAATTAATGACAGAATTTTCATTTTGTGTCAACTATCCCTTTAATGCCATGGATGAATATTTATTGAGCAGGGGTCAAAATGGCAGTTTTCGCTAGACATTTGCAGCCAAATTACAGGAATGGGACAATAACTTTTATTAAATCTTATTTTTACAGAGATATTGGTAGGCCTATTAATATGTTCACTTTAGCAATCCTTGTTGCATTATATACTAATGGTGTCAAAAACTGTCCTTTTTGTGTGTGTGTGTGTGTGTGTGTGTGTGTGTGTTTTGGAAACTTTTAAGGCCCCATGTAGTTAAATTCCAGAGATCTCAGTATGGCTCCAAGAGTAAATTGTTAAACTGTACACATTTTCAATGGTCAAAAACCAAATGCGGGTCACTTTTCATACAGCGTATATTTTTCTTTTAAAGAGGAATGTCTGAAGAACAAATAATGTTGAAACAAATAATGTTTCACCAGAAATAAAAAATTACTAAAATCAACATTTTTAGCTGGGGACCTCTGTTTGAGTTAACATGGAATGACCCTATATTGTTGTCACATGACAATATCAGTTATTTTTAATCCGGTTTTGTGTCAAATTGTTGTTCACGTGGCTTCTGATTCATTCATCATACCGGAAATGGAAGGTCAAGAGATAAACATGATAACCCTTAAATTTACTTCTGTAGGACGTACAGTGGAATGACCTTGATTATGCAGACCAAAGAAGAGTCTTTACGTTTGATCCTCAAAGATTTGGAGATTTGCCCCAAATGGTTGAAGAGTTCCATCAGCTGGGCATGAAGTATGTGCTCATTCTGGTACGTGGATGATTTTTTTGTGTGGAAACACTTCCACCTTGTGTTGTTTGCGCTTGATGCTTTGATTTAAAATATCAGTGATATTAGTATCTTTAGTAAAAAATAAAGACAAATAAGCAAATCAGTGTTGAATAGCATGTGTTTTTGTGTTAGGATCCAGGTATCAGCAGTGCGAGTCCTCCTGGTTCATACAAACCCTTTGATGATGGGCTGAAGAGGGGAGTGTTCATCAAAAACTCCACTGGACAGATCCTTATTGGGAAGGTTAGTGCCACACATGAAATAAAGTTAGTCATGATAATGTCATTTACAGCATGTATTTTCTTCCTGCTCTATTGTATTATTAGTAGTATTATAGTCATTACGGAATATGGAGGGGAGCATAGAGATCTTGTAATTTTTTTTAACCAGGTATGGCCGGGTCCAACTGCATTCCCAGATTTCACCAATCCCACAACACAGGACTGGTGGATGGACTGCATCAGAGTCTTTCACAGCAAGGTACCTGTGGATGGACTCTGGATAGTAAGTATTTACGGATTACATTTTAAATGAAATATAAAGGGTATTTTACAAAGGCAACAAAACATCTATGTATGATGTTAAAAGGGCCACAAAAATGTGATTTTTTTATTTATTTATTTTGGATGTGAGTTTTTTTTTTCTTATTTATTTATTTTTAATATATTTTAGTGTACCTTTAAGATCTCTATATGTGACCCTGGACCACAAAACCAGTCTTAAGTGTCAATTTTTCTTTGAAAGCTGAATAAATAAGCTTTCCATTGATGTATGGTTTGTTAGGATAGGACAATATTTGGCCGAGATACAACTATTTGAACATCTGGAATCTGAGGGTGCAAAAAAAAATCTAAATATTGAGAAAATCGCCTTCAAAGTTGTCCAAATGAAGTTCTTAGCAATTAATATTACTAATCAAAAATTAAGTTTTGATATATTTACGGTAGGAAATTTGCTAAATATCTTCATGGAACATGATCTTTACTTAATATCCTAATGATTTTTGGCATAAAAGAAAAATCGATAATTTTGACCCATACAATATATTTTTGGCTATTGCTACAAATATACCCCAGCGACTTAACACTGGTTTTGTGCTCCAGGGTCACATATGTAAATTATATTATTTTAAAAAAAATAGGTTTTTATTTTTTAAAAAGTTTTTTTTTATTTTATTACTCTTTATTTTTTATAAAAAAGTTTTTAAAAAAGTAAAAAAATTTAAAAATTTAAAAAAATTTAGTTTTATATTTTATTATTTCTATCATTTATTCTGTTTTTATTGTTTTTGTTGAAAAAGTGGCCAAATTTAGCCGAACATAAATACACTATATATAACTTATAGATAACTTCTAAATTTCTTTGAAATTTTACTCGCAGGACATGAATGAGCCGTCAAATTTTGTGCAGGGCTCTGTGGATGGGTGTCCTGACTCTGACTTGGAGAAACCACCTTATACACCAGGTCAGAATAGTAAAGTCTTAATATACTTTTTTAAAATTACTATTATTGATTTGATGTGACCTGCATGAAGAGATGTGTCTGGGTTTACAGGTGTGATCGGAGGTCAGTTAAACTCAGGAACTCTGTGTGTGTCCGCACAGCAGTATCTGTCCGATCATTACAATCTGCACAATCTGTATGGGCTGACCGAGGCCATCGCCACCCACAGGTCAGAGAAATGCCCCTTCAGTTCATAAAAGCACTAAATAGGGAAATTTCTGAAGTTCATGGGGAAACAGATGCATTTGACATGGTTTGACATTATTACCAGCGTTGCACTCATTTGTATTTCAGGGTACTGTTGAAAGTGAAGAGTACTCGGCCGTTTGTCCTGTCCCGGTCATCTTTTCCAGGAATGGGCCGTTTCTCTGCACACTGGACTGGAGATGTGCGGAGTGACTGGGAGCAACTGCGCTTTTCAATACCTGGTGAGACAGAACAATCACAAACATATGCTAAAGCACTTATGCTAAAAGCAAACAAAAGATTAGAGTTCAATGTACCATATAGAGAAATTATAATGTTCATAATGCAACCTGGCCACCCAGATATAGCAGTTGTGTGGAAAATGTGTAGATTTCCATTTTTATGAAAAATGTGTTTCTGTGTCTGTACCAGGTGTGCTCCTGTTTGGACTCTATGGCATCCCGTTAGTGGGAGCTGATGTCTGTGGGTTTGGTGGAGACACTACTGAAGAGCTGTGTGTGCGCTGGACACAACTTGGAGCCTTTTACCCCTTTATGAGAAACCATAATGACAGACCCAATGCGGTGAGATATCAATCAACAGTTTAAAGCCAGCTAGAGAAATAAATACATATTGATAAATAGATATGGACAGGGGTTAAATTGGACATAGGCTTACCCTGGTAACTCATCAGAGGATTTTCTTTGTACATTTTCAACATTATAGGCTATAATTTTAAACACTTTACTCATTCTTACTAATTCAAGCAATGATGCGACGCATATGTAGCCTGTCGCTGAAAGGAACCGAGTGCCTTAAGAAAAGTTTCGATTGCATTTCAAATGTATCTGATAAAGTAGCATTCATGACTCATGAATGCAGGCTACTTTGTTTACAGCCATTTCTGGGGAAACCACTATATATGTTTGACATTCCAAAAGCGCCTCCTACTGGCAGAGAATCAAATAGCATTTTCAATAAGCCTGTCTGCTGCCCATATAACCCTGTTTTAAATTCATATAATAATCTATACTTCTGACCCGTCTTTTTTCTTAAGAATGGATTAAAGACTGAAATGTGAGGTTTATCATTTTAGATATATTTTTTTTGTTTTGTGAAAACCTGTTTCCTTCTCAACTGTAATTTAATCATATTTCTACAGTCATTTTACAGTTTAATATGTTACCATAGACATTGGCCTACTTTGCTCATATGGTATTAATTTTTATTTTTAAATTAATTTTTGGAGGTCTTAAAAAGTCTTGATTTTATTTGATTTTAAAAATCCTGCAGACAGGTGTAGCTTTGCACACTGCCAGCATCTAAAATGATTTTGTTCAGCATTTTTGTGTTCATAACAGAGGGCTCTCTCAACTTATATTTTACAGTTTGTCAATAGATAAAATTGTTAATTGTTACCATATAATTACAATATATGTGTTAATTGTTAATTATTTGTTAATTGATTTTGTAGGCTTTGCATACACATAACAAATCCCCCCCCTCCCCCCCCACAATCCCAATTTAACCCCTGGATATAGATATATAAAAATATGGGTCAAAGATAAGATGTCCCATTTTGTGCAAAAGAGACATTTATGTAAAAAAAGGGGGGGGGGGGGCTAGACATTTGCAGCCAAATTACAGGAATGGGACAATAACTTTTATTAAATCTTATTTTTACAGAGATATTGGTAGGCCTATTAATATGTTCACTTTAGCAATCCTTGTTGCATTATATACTAATGGTGTCAAAAACTGTCCTTTTTGTGTGTGTGTGTGTGTGTGTGTGTGTGTGTGTTTTGGAAACTTTTAAGGCCCCATGTAGTTAAATTCCAGAGATCTCAGTATGGCTCCAAGAGTAAATTGTTAAACTGTACACATTTTCAATGGTCAAAAACCAAATGCGGGTCACTTTTCATACAGCGTATATTTTTCTTTTAAAGAGGAATGTCTGAAGAACAAATAATGTTGAAACAAATAATGTTTCACCAGAAATAAAAAATTACTAAAATCAACATTTTTAGCTGGGGACCTCTGTTTGAGTTAACATGGAATGACCCTATATTGTTGTCACATGACAATATCAGTTATTTTTAATCCGGTTTTGTGTCAAATTGTTGTTCACGTGGCTTCTGATTCATTCATCATACCGGAAATGGAAGGTCAAGAGATAAACATGATAACCCTTAAATTTACTTCTGTAGGACGTACAGTGGAATGACCTTGATTATGCAGACCAAAGAAGAGTCTTTACGTTTGATCCTCAAAGATTTGGAGATTTGCCCCAAATGGTTGAAGAGTTCCATCAGCTGGGCATGAAGTATGTGCTCATTCTGGTACGTGGATGATTTTTTTGTGTGGAAACACTTCCACCTTGTGTTGTTTGCGCTTGATGCTTTGATTTAAAATATCAGTGATATTAGTATCTTTAGTAAAAAATAAAGACAAATAAGCAAATCAGTGTTGAATAGCATGTGTTTTTGTGTTAGGATCCAGGTATCAGCAGTGCGAGTCCTCCTGGTTCATACAAACCCTTTGATGATGGGCTGAAGAGGGGAGTGTTCATCAAAAACTCCACTGGACAGATCCTTATTGGGAAGGTTAGTGCCACACATGAAATAAAGTTAGTCATGATAATGTCATTTACAGCATGTATTTTCTTCCTGCTCTATTGTATTATTAGTAGTATTATAGTCATTACGGAATATGGAGGGGAGCATAGAGATCTTGTAATTTTTTTTAACCAGGTATGGCCGGGTCCAACTGCATTCCCAGATTTCACCAATCCCACAACACAGGACTGGTGGATGGACTGCATCAGAGTCTTTCACAGCAAGGTACCTGTGGATGGACTCTGGATAGTAAGTATTTACGGATTACATTTTAAATGAAATATAAAGGGTATTTTACAAAGGCAACAAAACATCTATGTATGATGTTAAAAGGGCCACAAAAATGTGATTTTTTTATTTATTTATTTTGGATGTGAGTTTTTTTTTTCTTATTTATTTATTTTTAATATATTTTAGTGTACCTTTAAGATCTCTATATGTGACCCTGGACCACAAAACCAGTCTTAAGTGTCAATTTTTCTTTGAAAGCTGAATAAATAAGCTTTCCATTGATGTATGGTTTGTTAGGATAGGACAATATTTGGCCGAGATACAACTAATTATATTATTTAAAAAAAAATAGGTTTTTATTTTTTAAAAAGTTTTTTTTTATTTTATTACTCTTTATTTTTTATAAAAAAGTTTTTAAAAAAGTAAAAAAATTTAAAAATTTAAAAAAATTTAGTTTTATATTTTATTATTTCTATCATTTATTCTGTTTTTATTGTTTTTGTTGAAAAAGTGGCCAAATTTAGCCGAACATAAATACACTATATATAACTTATAGATAACTTCTAAATTTCTTTGAAATTTTACTCGCAGGACATGAATGAGCCGTCAAATTTTGTGCAGGGCTCTGTGGATGGGTGTCCTGACTCTGACTTGGAGAAACCACCTTATACACCAGGTCAGAATAGTAAAGTCTTAATATACTTTTTTAAAATTACTATTATTGATTTGATGTGACCTGCATGAAGAGATGTGTCTGGGTTTACAGGTGTGATCGGAGGTCAGTTAAACTCAGGAACTCTGTGTGTGTCCGCACAGCAGTATCTGTCCGATCATTACAATCTGCACAATCTGTATGGGCTGACCGAGGCCATCGCCACCCACAGGTCAGAGAAATGCCCCTTCAGTTCATAAAAGCACTAAATAGGGAAATTTCTGAAGTTCATGGGGAAACAGATGCATTTGACATGGTTTGACATTATTACCAGCGTTGCACTCATTTGTATTTCAGGGTACTGTTGAAAGTGAAGAGTACTCGGCCGTTTGTCCTGTCCCGGTCATCTTTTCCAGGAATGGGCCGTTTCTCTGCACACTGGACTGGAGATGTGCGGAGTGACTGGGAGCAACTGCGCTTTTCAATACCTGGTGAGACAGAACAATCACAAACATATGCTAAAGCACTTATGCTAAAAGCAAACAAAAGATTAGAGTTCAATGTACCATATAGAGAAATTATAATGTTCATAATGCAACCTGGCCACCCAGATATAGCAGTTGTGTGGAAAATGTGTAGATTTCCATTTTTATGAAAAATGTGTTTCTGTGTCTGTACCAGGTGTGCTCCTGTTTGGACTCTATGGCATCCCGTTAGTGGGAGCTGATGTCTGTGGGTTTGGTGGAGACACTACTGAAGAGCTGTGTGTGCGCTGGACACAACTTGGAGCCTTTTACCCCTTTATGAGAAACCATAATGACAGACCCAATGCGGTGAGATATCAATCAACAGTTTAAAGCCAGCTAGAGAAATAAATACATATTGATAAATAGATATGGACAGGGGTTAAATTGGACATAGGCTTACCCTGGTAACTCATCAGAGGATTTTCTTTGTACATTTTCAACATTATAGGCTATAATTTTAAACACTTTACTCATTCTTACTAATTCAAGCAATGATGCGACGCATATGTAGCCTGTCGCTGAAAGGAACCGAGTGCCTTAAGAAAAGTTTCGATTGCATTTCAAATGTATCTGATAAAGTAGCATTCATGACTCATGAATGCAGGCTACTTTGTTTACAGCCATTTCTGGGGAAACCACTATATATGTTTGACATTCCAAAAGCGCCTCCTACTGGCAGAGAATCAAATAGCATTTTCAATAAGCCTGTCTGCTGCCCATATAACCCTGTTTTAAATTCATATAATAATCTATACTTCTGACCCGTCTTTTTTCTTAAGAATGGATTAAAGACTGAAATGTGAGGTTTATCATTTTAGATATATTTTTTTTGTTTTGTGAAAACCTGTTTCCTTCTCAACTGTAATTTAATCATATTTCTACAGTCATTTTACAGTTTAATATGTTACCATAGACATTGGCCTACTTTGCTCATATGGTATTAATTTTTATTTTTAAATTAATTTTTGGAGGTCTTAAAAAGTCTTGATTTTATTTGATTTTAAAAATCCTGCAGACAGGTGTAGCTTTGCACACTGCCAGCATCTAAAATGATTTTGTTCAGCATTTTTGTGTTCATAACAGAGGGCTCTCTCAACTTATATTTTACAGTTTGTCAATAGATAAAATTGTTAATTGTTACCATATAATTACAATATATGTGTTAATTGTTAATTATTTGTTAATTGATTTTGTAGGCTTTGCATACACATAACAAATCCCCCCCCTCCCCCCCACAATCCCAATTTAACCCCTGGATATAGATATATAAAAATATGGGTCAAAGATAAGATGTCCCATTTTGTGCAAAAGAGACATTTATGTAAAAAAAGGGGGGGGGGGGG
>NW_015540958.1:100920-128548 GCF_001515605.1 Sinocyclocheilus anshuiensis
GGGGGGTGGGGCATACTTATTCTGACCTGTACTTATTAAAATATTTAAAAGAAAATGTGATCATATTGAATTTTATTAGATAGAATAAAAGATTTAAATCATTTTTAAATAGTAAATGTTATTTAACGAATCTTGTTGTAAATATGCCTGATATTTTTGGTATATGAACTATTGTTAAACTATAGTTTAACTAACAGTACACATTCTAATGTATGGAAAAAAATGTAAAGCTCTATTAAACTTTTATTGTTTTGATGCTTGAAAACCCTGTTTCATCTTTAACCCATAAGATAAGTCAAATTTCTTAATGTTTTTGTGTCTTTTATGCTCACTAGGCTGCATTTATTTGATCAAAAACACTATTTTATTTTCATTCTAATATACTGATTTAGTGCTCAGGTAACTTTTTATATTATTATCAATGTTAAAAACAGTTGTGCTGCTTAATAATTTTCTGGACATTTTCTGTATGAATATTATTAATTTAAAATATGGGTATTTAGTTTGGTGACCAAATTCTCACTGTTAACTAGTTAATATTACTAGCATACTGGCTGATTGATTATTAATGCCTTATTCTGCATGACCATATTCTACATCCCTAATCCTACCCAATACCTAAACTTAACAACTACCTTACTAACTATTAATAAGCAGCAAAGTTTATTGTTTTTGCCTTTGCCTCAATAAACTCCTTATAAACTATGAGTTTATTGAGGCAAAGGTTGTAGTTAATAATTAACTGAGAGAATTAGACTCCAAGCTAAAGTTTGACCAAAATATATTACAATATTAGCAGTATATGAATATTTCTTTGCCATATTCCATACTCCCAGCCCCAGGAGCCATATGTATTTAGCCAGCAAGCCCAGGATGCCATGAGGACTGCGATTACACTGCGATACTCTCTGCTGCCCTTCCTCTACACACTGTTCCATCACACACACTTCTCCAGCAGCACCGTGGCCCGTCCTCTCTTCCTTGAGTACACACACTCATTTATTTCAGCTCAATATCTCTTTATCTGAGCTCAGCGATGACCTCTTTACTGAGACTGCTCATTCTTTCAGGTTTCCCACTGATCCAAATTGCCAGAGCATTGACAGGCAGTTCCTGTGGGGGAGTTCACTGCTTATCAGTCCCGTTCTGGAAGAGGGAGCGGTGCAGGTGACGGCCTATCTTCCCCCGGGGACTTGGTACAGTCTGCACAATGTAATCCCTCCTCTTATGCTCTACATATTAAATCAGCACGTTAATAGGTTTTATCATAATTGTTTTATTATTTATTTTCCCCTAAGCTCAAAGCTTTAAAATAACTGTTTTCTAGTTAAATATATTTCATTCGAATGTGCTGATTTGCTGCTCCAGAAGCATTTCCTATTATCATGAATGGTGAAAATGGTTGTGCTGCTTAATATTTTTGTGGAAACTGTGATCATTTTTTTTTCAGGACTCTTTGATTAATTTAATAAAATTACTGATTTCTTCCAAAAAAAAACTTGAGTTCTAACGAGTTTTGCTTATAAAATTGGTAACCCTACAATTAGGGTCTTATTACTTAATGTTATGCATTGATTAAGATTAACTAACAATGAGCAATGCATTTATTAAAGTATTTGTTCATCTTTTTTAACATTGGTTAATAAAAATACAAATGTTCATTGTTAGTTCATGTTAGCTCAGGTCCATCGAATAACGTTAACAGCTAATATTATTAACAGCTTTTGATTTTAATAATGAAAGTAACATTAACATTTCCTTAGATTAATTAAGTATTTATTTATAATTAATAATTAGGTATATCTCACTGTTAGTTCATGTTAACTAATGTACAGTAGTTTCCTAATGTTTACAAATTAAAACTTGCAAAGTGTTATAATATTAGTACAAAATGCTATAGTACTTGTCATATTTTAGTTGTTGATACTGTAACCATTTTCCACCCTCCCTTTGACCCACTGTATTAATCTTTCTGGTATATACCTTGTAGATACCTTCAAATAAAATTTAAAGCCTGCTTCACATTGTGATATGTTTACAAAGTTACAATGTAATTCAAAAGCTTATTATATGACCCCTTAAGACAAATGACTATTTATATGTGATTGAATCCTCTGTGTTTTCTCATAGGGGGAAGCATATTGCAGTAAAGGGCAATACATTCTGTTCCCTGCTCCTTTAGACACCATTAATGTTCATGTGAGAGAAGGGAGCATCATCCCGCAACAGGTGGAGTAAAGACTAGATCTAGCGATATTTGTTCATTTAATTTATGTTGTGTAGCAAGTGAATTTGGCCGTTTTCTATTTGTTTCTCAGGTTCCTGCATTGACGACTACAGCATCTCGCAGGAATCCTTTCACCCTAATCGTGGCACTGTCTGTGGGAAATTGGGCTAAAGGGGAGCTCTTCTGGGATGATGGGGAAAGTCTGGACACTTTTGAGCATGGACATTATTCATATGTTCTGTTCTTTGCTCAAGAGGTACAAAATAGGGTGAATTTGACTGGTTTGGATGAGGTTTTTTTCTATTGAACATCTGTTTCCTATTGTTATACTGTGTTGGAGCAATCCAAAGTGAATTGCTTCATCAGGCATTAAAATTGAAAAACAGCAAGCGCTGTGTTTACCAGACCTTTGACAGGCAGTTCAATGCACTTTTTATGAATATCTGCTGAAAATATACTCACCCTCAGGCCATCCAATATGTAGATGAGTTTGTTTCTTCATCAGAACAGATTTGGGAGAAATGTATCATTGCATCACTTGCTCACCAATGGATCCTCTGCAGTGAATGGGTGCCGTCAGAATGAGAGTCCAAACAGCTGATTAAAACATCACAATAATCCACACCACTCCAATCCAACAACTGATGTCTTGTGACGCAAATAGCTGCATGTTTGTAAGAAACAAATCCATCAAAACTTTTTAACTTCAATTCATTGCTTCTGGCTAAAATATTAATTATATCCATACTATTGCTTTCTCCTTTGAAAAACTCATTTTGTCTGAATCAGGAGCGAAATATGCACAGAAAAAGCACAGTTTGCAAGCAAAAACTGGAGGATACACCACTATGGATTATAGAATAGTATTTTGACCAGAAGTGAGGATTTAAAGTTAAAACGCCTTTCTCCAGATCTGTTCTGATGAAGAAACAAGCTCATCTTGGATGGCCTGATGGTGAGGAACTTTTCAGCAATTTTTCATTTTTGGGTAGAAACTAGAACATCATTTGAAACCCATCAAACAAATGGACTATTGAAGAATACTCCAAAATTATGGACAATATGTGCATTAATTTGAAATGTATTCTATTGTTTGTTTGATCTTTCATATTTCCCTGCAGTCTCATGTGGTCAGTAAGCCAGTCAAATTAAATGGATCTCTCGATGGTTTGGTCCTCGGGGAAGTACGTGTTTTTGGGGTTCAGGCTTCACCTACAGCCGTGTGGGCCAATGGCCAAAAGGTTCATGACTTCTCTTACAGCCCAGACACCAAGGTATGCAACAAGTGCTTGTGTTTCATATTGATCTTTAAAATGTGTTGATCTTAAAAAGCTGTCATGAAGTAGTGAGTTTGTGTGTGTGTGTGTGTTGCAGGTTCTGACAGTGCCAGGTCTGGACTCACCCATGACAGCCATGATCACAGTACAGTGGAGCTGATGAGAAATCTCTGCTGTGATACTGCTGTGTATATGTTCCTTGCTTATGCAATTGCATCTATAAAGTTTTTATCCAGTTATCATTAACAGCATGTTTCTACTGTACATTGCCATTTAAATATTGTTTTTGCTGTAAAATAAATCTTTATTTTTATTATATGTTCTTAATGTTTTATTGTTGTGTGACTATGATAGAAGAATCCGAATAATCAGTATTTCACATAACCCATACGTTTTTCCTTTATATTTTACATTTACATTTAGTCATTTAGCAGACGCTTTTATCCAAAGCGACTTACAAATGAGGACAATGGAAGCAATCAAAACCAACAAAATAGCAATAATATGCAAGTGCTATAACCAGTCTCAGTTAGCCTAACGCAGTACACGTAGCAAGGTTTTATTTTACATGTCAGAGAAATATAATAAGAATATTATTTTTTGTTGTTGTTGGTCTTCTTCTGCTTACAAGATTAGATTATACAAATAAATATATAGCTACATATGCATAGTAGGGGCATTGCATTTTTAAAATTAAGCTCAGATTTAAATATATTTTAATATATAATATATTAGAATTGTATATTTTATGCATATTTTATATAATTATATTTTAACACACACACATATGTGACCCTGGAGCACAAAACCAGTCTTAAGTCACTGGGTTATATTTGTAGCAATAGCCAAAAATACATTGTATGGGTCAAAATTGTCGATTTTTCTTTTATGCCTAAGATCATGTTCGATGAAGATATTTTGTAAATCAAAACCTAATTTTTGATTAGTAATATGCATTGCTAATAACTTCACTTGGACAACTTTAAAGACGATTTTCTCAATATTTAGATTTTTTTTTTTTGCACCCTCAGATTCCAGATTTTCAAATAGTTGTATCTCAGCCAAATATTGTCCTATCCTAACAAACCATACATCAATGGAAAGCTTATTTATTCAACTTTCAGATGATGTATTAATCTCAATTTCAAAAAATTGACCCTTATGACTAGTTTTGTGGTCTAGGGTCACACACACACATTTTATTATAAATGTAAAATGTAGTGATTCGACACCACAATGATTTAGTTTTTGATTTCTTACAGTTTGTCTGTGCAAGTTATTTCTTTATGTTTCAGGTGTGTTTAGTTTTATACACTTTTTTTTATAAATGCAAATCCCAACGCATTAACAACAGAAAAGTGTGCATCTTATGTTTTCTGTTGTCTACAGATTATTATAAACGGGACCCATGTCCTGCCTCGAGCGTTGCGTTCAGAGGAAGCGCAGCGTCGTTCCGGAAGCAGCGGAATGTCGGGGGGCGGAGCGTCGAGTCTGGCGTCAGCCGCGGCGTGCGGAGTGAAGTGTCACCGATAAACACGCGCGTCATTCACCGTAGCCTGGATCGGACGCGCCGCTTCTTCTGATATGGACGTGTAGCGACGGCTGTAATCGTTTCTGGTGCTGAAGGTAAGACTGCTGCATGTGTGCTTTTCGATTATAGATGTATTCCTACGGCTGTCATTATTGGAAGTAGTTTAGTTAGCGTCCCATATAGGTACAGCAGTGCACACTGTATAACAGATATAACGGGACGCCAGCGCGACTTCCGTCTGAAATCAATCCTCACACGAGATACGTGATCCTTCAAAGTGGGACGAAAGGGCTTGTCCATTAAAATACATTACTGATGCAGTTCAGTCACCCTGATCAAAAGGACAAAACAGCTGATACAGGCCTGAACATTATCAATATATTTTTTTTTTGATAACTTGTTATATTTGCCTGCTGTAATGTTTATGTTAGGGCATGCACACGACACAGTTTATTGCTGAAGACTTGTAACTTTGCCATTGGGATTAATATGATTTTGCCCCAATAAATTATTTTATGACACTTCTTAAAGGGATAGTTCACCCACAAAATTAAATTCTCTCACATGCATGTTCTTTTTTTTTTTTTTTTTGTGGAACACAATAAGATGTCCCAGTTTATATGTAGGTATGTTTTAATTATTAAAAGTAGCTACAATGCAAATACATGTATCTACACATTGTACACAATAAGTGCATTGTAGCAAACCATTAATTGTGTTAGTAAATAGTCGTTAAAGATATTTAATATAAAGTGGGTACCAAAGAGATGTTTTTAAGAAGAATATTTTTTTTTCATTCTTTCTACTGTAGAATTTCATGTTTAAGTCAGTGTGTTACTTTCTGTTTCTTTGTAATTGTTCATTAAACTTATTAACAATTTCTAGTGAAAACTGTTTTAAGGAAATCCCACGCCATTTGTTTTTCCATTACAGGGATCAGGGGCTGTCAAGCTCCAAAAAGGGTAAAAAAAAACTCAATAAAAGTAGGCTCATGAACAGGAATGGACCCAAATGAAATTAAGTTGTTTTTTGCTAAAAAAAAAAATAATGCCCTGTGTCATAGCTCTTAAATTTTATTTGAGCTTTTGCATGATAGTCAAACTTGGCATGTAGTGATCAAATACAAGCAAGGGGTTAAATTGGGCTGGAATGATCTGGAACAGCTTTCTGGCACCTTTAATTCAATTTAAGAAAAAAATATTGTTTTAATTTGATTTATTTCCTGTTTTTATTTATTTATTTATTTATTTTTTGGAGACCCATTCAGCCTCCATTTAATTAGCAAACATTATGCATATGACACACATTTGCCTAGAGCGTCTCTGACAGGTTCTCGCTGTCTGTTCCAGTCAAGTTACAAAATAAAATGCAACCAAATGTGCTGCCATTTCTGAAATGCATCAGCTGATTTATTAAAAGACAAGTGTCATGTCATATCTTGCCTAGTGCAGTTAAATCATTACATTGGTTGGTCATTCTTCAGAATTCCATTTGTGTTGCACAGAAGAAGCAGTCATACATCTTTGGAGGGAATGTTTATTTTTGAGTGAGCTAATTTTATTGTGCATTTAAAGGGATGGTTCACCCAAAAATGAAAATTTGATGTTTATCTGCTTACCCCCAGGGCATCCAAGATGTAGGTGATTTTGTTTCTTCAAAAAAACACACAAACAAAACCAAATTAAACCCTGCACCTGAAAATCAGAGGTAAAAAAACAATATAAATACTCTTCAGTTTCTTGCACAGACCGATGGTTTCGTGTCTTAAGACCTCAATGTATCGTCACGAGCCGCAGGGTTTTATTTGGTTTTGTTTGTGTATGTTTTTTGACTCCCAAAGCCGTGATTCCCATTCACTTCCATTATAAGACTGATAGACTGCAACAGTTTGAGTTCAAAATCTTCATTTGTGTTCTACTGAAGAAACAAAGTCACCTACACCTTGGATGCCCTGGGGGTAAGCAGATAAACATCAAATTTTCATTTTTGGGTGAACTATCCTTTTAATGAATATTAGATTGAATAGCAAGAATTGAACGCCAGACTATCTTCCGTGTGCATTCCTGGTGAAGTAGTTGTTGTTCTGTTGTATGGAGCTTGATGTCTGCCAGAGCGAGAGATTGCAGCGGTGCTGACAGCTCCGAGAAGAAACAACACATGCTTCTACTGCTGACACTCTCTTCTTAGTGCACTGCTCCTGATAGTACACACTCACTTTTGCCTGATTTGGCCTGTGAGTCTGCTAGTGCAATGCAATGATATGGCATGTTTACTCACTGGAGTCGTGTTTGCACTGTAATTACAGCCATATGATATATGCGGCCATGCATCCACCTGAATAGTCACTGTAAAACTGAAGGAAAGATGAACTCCTAAGTTTTAAGGCGACTTTACCGGACAAACTTGTTCCTCTCTTAAATTCAGTAGTATAGGGTTTATTTGTTAATTTGTTTTAACAAGGCTTGTTTCTTTTTGGAAGTTCACTGGTTGTTTAATGTCTCTTCAGCCTTAAAACTATTTTATTGTTCATAATAATTGCCAAATTTTTCGCAATTAGAAACATTCATGTTCTCTGGTTTGTGACAGGAAGTTGGCCTCTAATCAGCTCAAATGAGCAATGCCATTCCGGAAGAGTTGGGTACCGTTAATTAAGACAGGAATAAATAAAATCACTAGACAGAAGAGGAAGATTGAAACGAAACGTCCGTCCTGAGGAAGTTCTTGTCACGAGTGATGGATGACTGTGAATGTTGCGTAATTTGTTTTTGAGTAGTTGACAAATATGCAGGTTAAAATATGGATTTCTAAGAGAATGTGAATGTTTTAGATGCTTTAAAAATTTGAAACCCTTTTTAATTGGCTTTTAGTGTTTTTGCAGGGCAGTTCAAAGACAAGCAAGGGGTTAAATGGGGCTGCGATGATCTGAAGCAGCGTACTGGCACCTTCAATTCAAGAAAAAAAAGATATTATTTTAAACCTTTTTTTTTTGTCTTTTAGTTTTTTGTTTGATCCATTCAGCCTCCATTTAGTTAACAAACATTATGCTTAGTCTGTGACAGAGCAGTGTTTAAGGGAATGTATATGTTTTAGATGCATTAAAAATTTGAAACCATTTTTAATCACATTTTAGTGTTTTTGCAAGGCACTTAAATAGTCCTGCGAAATGACAACATTTTATAGTATTTTACAGCAGATTTTTATGATATGGTTGATAGGGTTGCCAGTTAGTTGCTTACTGACTCAAGTAACTCACTTAAATCTGGAATATACTCTGTATGACTTTTGTTCAAATTTTTGCCCCAATTTACAGTCTGGAGTTGTTGACACTGGATACTGAAAGTCAGAGCCAGTCAGCAGATTTGATTTGACAGATTTTATATAAAATCTCAATTCACATAGTGTATGATAGTCTAGTGCTGTCAAACGATTAATCACGATTAATCGCATCCAAAATAAAAGTTTTTGTTTACAGAATATATGTGTGTACTGTGTATATTTATTATGTATATAAATACACACACATACAGTATATATTTTGAAAATATTTACATTTATTTACATGTATATATTTATATTCATATAAATATAGTATTTAATATATAAATATAACACATTTTCTTAAATATTTACGTGCATGTGTGTGTTTATATATACATAATATATACACACACACAGTACACACATATATTATGTAAACAAAAACGTTTATTTTGGATGCGATTAATCGTTTGACAGCACTATGATAGTCACAGACTCCGATTATTTTTAGCTTCAGACTCAAACATCAGAAGATACCAAACATCATCTCAGTTTAGTGTATAATGCCGTTTTTCCTTCGTAAATATTTACAAATTTGACAAGTGTATAATGACTAGTGTTTGAAAATTTGATCAGATCAAAGTGTTGTGTATTCTAGCTTTTAGAAAAGAATTAGAGGAATCATGCATGTCTGTAGCACAAACAGAGCAAGACGAGTTGCACGCTGAAGATGAATGCTTTGGATTTAGGGCTTTTAAAAAATAATACAATATGGAGTAGTAATCGCACAACTTATGAGGTCATAAAAAATGAATGCAGAATTAGACAATTGTGTCTAAAGTAGTTTTAGATGAAATGTAACATTTCACACTGCATTCGCTGCTTGAAGTTTCATGTGAAGTTGCCCTTTTCTTGAATGGCTTGTTAGCATTTAAACATTATTAAGACTCTGGCAGTTAAAAAAGGACCATAAAGTGTTTTATAAACGTTGTGTTGTCTTATAACATTTGGCACGCTGAATCTTCCATCTGTTGCTGCTTTGGGTTCCTCCAGTGAGTGAGTTGGCACATTTGTGTGTGTCTGTTTGTTTTAAGGTGTGTCTGTGTGTGGCTTAGTCACAAATAAGTAACCATGCTGTTAGTTTCAAGAAGGTGACATGGATTGACTGTGACGTTCATATATTATTCATATGTTGTCATGATTAGGTCAATTTTATCACCGTTGCTTTTCTTAAATGAAACCGCCTCAGTGATGTATGTGACCTCCAGAGATCGCAGCCTCCGAAATGAGATGCATCTTATGATATTCTGATTTCGAAATAATTTTCATCGTATTATATTTATTGTTTGGCAAGTGAGAATTGTAAATCTGGTTGTTTAGAAACGTAAGAAGCCGCCTGATTGGAGGTTGTCTTGTTGTTTCTGTCTCAGAGGATGGGAGCAGTGAGCAGTCACTGGAGGAGATGTCATTCGGTCGACTCCTGCGACGTGCATCCTCCAAAGCCTCTGACCTTTTGACGTTTAACGTGGGCATGGGAGGATCACGGACCGTGCTGGATGGAGAGATCATCTTCTCCAAGAACAATGTGTGTGTTCACCCGGCCGAGCCTCTGCCCGGACTGCCTGAGCATCACCCAGGTACCACACACCCATTAACTGAAATACACTTTTCAGTTATTCACAAGGTATGGGCATATCAGTTGCATGCCATAATTTTCAGCAAAAGTGTCTTTATAAATGTTTTTGTAATGAGTTACATTATAGCTTTAAAACTTTCAGTTTGTTGCTGATTTTCTTTTTATCTGATCTTAAATTAAAAAAAAGGAAATGGTTGGAAACATGTTTTAAAAATATAAATATTTGTAAAAAAAAAAAAAAAAAAAAAGATATAAATATACATTTATATAAATATATAAAAAAATAATGTATTATTCACACTAGTAAAAATGTTGGCAGGGCAACTGAAAATGTATTTTATTTATTTATTTATTTATTTGTTAGTTTTTTATTTTATTTTTTCCAATATGAAAAGTCCATATTGTTGAGCCTTTTTTTTTTTTTCAAAGAATCTGCATTTATTTGATAAAAAAAACAGTAAATTTTTTTTTTGTTCTATTCTATTTCTGTGATGGCTAAGCTGATTTTTCAGCAGAATCAGCTCCTTAATATTTTTGTGGAAACCATTATACATTTTTTTCCAGGATTCTTTAATGAGTAGAAGGTTTGAAAGAACAGAATTTGTGAAATAGAAATCTTTTGTAACATCATAAATTATTTGTCTGTCACTTTTGATCAATTTGATGTATACATGTATGAATTAATTTAAAAAATCATACTGACCCTAAACTTTGCTACGGTAGTGTAAGTGATCAGATTTTCTATTGGTCCAAAAGTCATAAGGTCTGATTATTTCACATGAAGCTTTTTCCTGTTGTCACTAATTGTGTCTAATTTTAAAATGTATTTACAGTATTAATCTAAATGTATTTTTGTCTTTTAATGTGAGAAACAACATTTCCTTCAAAAAACTGAATGTTACGATTATTCACAGTTTTTCGTGTTATTTAAGATTTTAGATGTACATTCAGAGTCTATTTTTGCAATTGTATTAATATTTAGTTTACTTCAAAAATATATAGAAAAATTCTGTAAAATTACATTTTTTTTACAGTGTAGTTCTGCTTGTGGTCTACAGCTAACCTTGTTACAACATTCCTCAAATAAAACTCTTTTTAAATATTCGATGCCTTTAACCCCAACACACCCTGACCACGGCAAGTTGCATGAAGCCAGCCAATCAGCTTAGAGTCTGCCAGTTTTTGAGTTTTCTGACTGTGTCCTCCTTCAGGTTACCTCTGTGTGCACCTGGAGAAAGACGAGACCCTCGGCTCCACCCTCATCCTCACCTGGGTGCCCAACTCTCGCATCCAGCGGCAGGACGAGGAGGCCCTCCGTTACATCACGCCCGAAAGCTCACCCGTCCACCGCAACCCCCGCCGCCGAGCCCACCGGAGCCACTCTCGCCCGCCGCCCACCCCCGAGGAAGAGGAGGATGAAGAGGGGCCGGAGCCAGCCCTGCAGAACCAGCAGCTTTTGGAAGAGGGCGATGAAGGCTCGTGCGAGCTCTCTGCGGATGAGGTGAGTCGGGACAGCACCCTTGGCTCGGACTCGGACACCTTCTCCTCGCCCTTCTGCCTGTCGCCGGTCAGCGAGGCTCTGGGCGAGAGCAGCTGCTCCGTCTTCCTGGATAATGAGAGCAGGTGAGATAAACACACACACCTGGCAGAAATGTGCCCATGTGTCCTTGTTTTCAATTAGTTTTAAGATTTTAGCTTAAAATACATATTTTAGGTTAGTTTATATTTTTTTACATTTTTCACCATTTTGTTTTCACTGGTTCATATTAAATGTCCTGCGGTGTGTCAAATGGATTTATAAACTTACAAATGGATTTATAAGCTACTTTTTATAGCTGTTCATTCTCAATTGACAGATTCATAATTATATGAATAATAATTTTTTATATATATATATATATAAAAAAAATTTAAACTTGCTGCGTGTACAAGCAAGTCTTACGCTAGCTAACTGAGACTCGTTTTATATATATATATATAAGTGGTCCAAGTACTGAGCCCTGAGGCACCCCAGTAGTAAGATGTTGCGACTTGGATATATATATATATATATATACATATATATATATATAAAGAACAGAAATAAAACATTAATTAAAATGGTTTCTGCATACACTAGCATTTAAAAGTTTAGAGTTGGTAAGATCTTTTTAAAGTATTTTTTAAAGTCTCACCGAGGCTGCATTTATTTGATCAATAATACAATAAAAGTGTAATATTATGACATTTTTACAATTTAAACTAACTGTTTTCTATTTGAATATATTTTAAAATGTAATTTATTTCTGTGATGTAAAACTGAATTTTCAGCATCATTACTCCAGTCTTCAGTGTCACATGATCCTTCAGAAATCACTCTAATATGCTGATTTGCTGCTCAAGAAACATTTATTATTATTATCAATGTTGAAAATAGTTGTGCTGCTTAGTTTTGCAGAAACCATTTTTATCAGGATTTTAAAACAGATTTAAAATGAATCTTTTGTAACGTGTTTACTGTTACTTTTGATCGATTTGGTGCATCCTTGCTGAATAAAAATATTTCTTAAAAAAATTAATCTTACAGAACCCAAACGTTTGGACGGTAGTGTATATTATTATTTTGCAGTAGTAAAACATTAAAACTTGGCATTTTGGCAGAAGCTGCAGTGTGAATTTATGGTAGCTGATAACTTATCAATTATCGTCTTACTAGACCATGTAACCTTTTGAACTGAAGTTGCAAATGTAGCGCTGGATTACAGCAGGTGTTTTTAGTTATGTTAATGTTAGCATGCGTCTGTCATGTACATGCTGTGTTGCTGCAGGTCTGTGTGTAGTAAGTGGAGCTGCTCAGAGCTTATTCATAATTCATAGATCAGCTCAGCATGCCTTATTACACAGCATCATGTGTTCCTGATCTGAACCTCTACAGCATCCTGTGATCACATACCATCTCTCATAAGTGTTAGCACAGATTAAATGATATAACGCTTTTGCCAACAACAGTTTTTCACAACCAGTGTTTGTAATGTTATACCAACATGACTACTGCATACTACACAGTATTATATACTGCATGCCATTTTAAAATAATAGTATGTGAAATGGAATGCATTGTGCAACAATATATTTTTATATTTGTACACCCATTTATTTATTTAAGCATTTATTCATCTTAGTTAAAGGGATAAAGGATTCACCCAAAAATTGTCATCATATACTCACCCTCATGTTGTTCCAAACCTGTGTGTGTTTCTTTATTCTGCTGAACACAAAAGATCTTTTGAAGAATGTTGGTAACCAAACAGTTACTCATAGCCATTGACTTCCATAGTATTTTTTTCCATACTAGCAAACTGTTTGGTTACCAAAATTCTTCAAAGTATTTTCATTTAGTATACTTGTAAACAAATATATTTGTGTAGGTCAGGGGTGCCCAAACTCGGTCCTGGAGGGCCGGTGTCGGCACCCCCGGTGTAGGTCAAATATGGTCACTCTGGATATGATACTTGTAATGCTCCACTGTGGACACAAGGTGGAGACATTACAGGGCGATATGCATGAGAGAGAGCGAGAGTGCCGTTTTCAGGAGGTTGGCAGCGAGAGTCTCAGTCTGTGATCTTCTACAGATTCCCTCCCCCAGCTGCTTCATCTAGCATTCCCTCTTTCAGCTTGATTTCCTCCCTTTGTTATATGTCCTGAGCTGTGGGGGTGAGGCGGGGACATGAGCTGCCCATCGGATCATAAATATCATATCAGTGGTTTGTGTTTGACTGAGTCTGTGATGAACGGCTCCATTCCTCTCTGTTCCTTTGGGTGGAGAACGCTCTCTTTGGCCTGCTTTTTGCCATTTATTTTCTGACTTCCACTTCCTCTTTGGATCCTTCAGTGTTTATGTTTGACTTCTCTTTTATTCTGCCTGTGAAGTTTTCTTCCTCCTTCGCTTTCTCACTCTTTGTGCTTTTCCCTACTAGATGTTTTCTTTCCCTGCTTCATGTCGTTTTTCTTTTTCTCCCTTGTCGTGGTTTGGCTCGATGTAGGGTTTTGTAAATTTTTTACCTTTGTAGATTTTTTGGTGTTTTTAATGACCATTTCCACCCTGTGTCTTTTTTAGAATTATTTTTAGAATTATATGAAATATGTAAATGTTCTCTGTTATGACTGGCTGGCGTCTTGGTATGAGAAATTAGCTTACTTTTCAGTATGTCTGTGTCTACATTTCATTAGAGTGAATAGAGAAAACCGAGTTTAAAACAAAAAATACAAAGCTGGAGGTGAAAGCAGACCATGTGGATGGCAGAGGTGGAAAAACAGTTTTGCTTGAGGATGATGTAATAGTAATGTGTTAACAGTGTTTGACAGCTCTGGCTCTGGGGCATTTGTTTCGGTGTGATGTAATAAACAGGCCCTGAGAGGTAGTGTCTGTTCCAGCGGGAGTTCAGTCCCTGGAAAAATTTCCCTCAACTCATACTAGTACAAACTCTCAGGGGTGGATTTAGTGAATTGGGGGCCCCAGGCAAAATATAGGAATGGGGCCCTATACATTTGCACACATTTTCCTAGATCAACCTTGAGGTTCCTTTTTTGTTGTGATGCTTGTTGCTGCACAATGGTTCCCCATAGTTGTGTCCAATGTTTCTACATTTTTCGTGTACATGTTATAATGGCTTTTTTTCATGTTGTAGACCACAAAATAGCAACTGATTACTGAGATACAGGTTTTCACAAAAACAAAATAATTTATAAAATGATAAACCTCACAAAAACCTCACAATTGAGCGTTTAAACCAGGGGTGAGTCAGAAGTGTAAATTATTATATTAATTTAAAATGGGGTTCTGTGGGTGGATTTTCGCATTGAACAAAAACTACAGACTGGATTATTGAAAATGAACATTCATTCTCTGCCAGTAGGAGGCGCTTTTGGAACGTCAGAAATTTAAACACCGATAGATGGATGGCCGGCAACACAGAAATTTAATTAGTTGAATCTAACTAACTATCTATCTGTCTGTATTGTTTTGTCATTGTTCTCCTGTCCCTAACTAACCTCAATGTGGCTATCCATCAATCTATCTAACTAAACAATCAACCAACTGACTTCTGTCCATCTAGTTAGTTCAGTTTAGTTACCTTATTTTCTCATGTTCTTAACTAACATTTATTTGGCTATCCATCAGCTATCTAATCATTCATCCAACTAACTTCTATCTGTCCATAAGTTTATTTACATTTATTTTCTCATAAATCTCCTGTTCCAAAGTAACACTGATGTGGTTATACGTATATTACCATCTTTACAAATACCAAACTAATAAACCAACTCATTTCTATCTATCCATTTGGTTGGTTCAATTTACTGTATTTCCTCGTGTTTCTTCTGTTCCTAACTAACATTTATGTGATTATCCATCTATCCAACTAACTTGTATCTGTCCATCTATTTGCTTAGTTCAGTTTAGTCCCCTTATTTCCCCCATTTCTCTTGTTCCTTACTAACATCTATGTGGCTGTTCATCCATCTGTCCATTTAACTAACTAAGCAACCAATTAACTTTATCCGTCTAGTTGGTTAGTTCAGTTTAGTTACCTTAATTTCTCCTGTTCCTAACTAACATCTTTGTGCCTATCCATCCATTTGTTCAACTAACTAATCAACCAACTAACTTCTATCAGTCCATCTAGTTGGTTAGTTCAATTTAGTCACCTTATTTTATCTTTTTTCTCATGTTCCTAGCAAACATCTATGTGGCTATTCATGCATCTATCCAACTAATTAACCAATAAACCAACTAATTTCTATCTATCTATTTGGTTGGTTCAATTTAGTTACCTTATTTCTTGATGTTTCTCCTGTTCCTAACTAACATTTATGTGGCTATCCATCAACTGAAATATCTAACCATTCAACCAACTAATTTCTATCGGCCTATCTGTCCATCTAGTTTGTAAATTCAGTTTCGTTACCTTATTTTCCTCTGTTCTTAACTAACATCTATATGGGTATACATTTATCTTTATCTTTCTAGCTAACTAACCACCAAGTAACTTTATCCATCTAGTTGTTAACTAGTTGTAGTTTTGTACATGTACCTTACTTTCTACTGTTTATCCTATTCCTAACTAACATCTTTGTGCCTGTCCATTTAACTAACCAATCACTCAACTAACTTTATCCATCTAGTTGGTTAGTTCAGTTACCATAACTTTTCCTGTTCCTAACAAACATCTGTGTGGCTACCCATCCAACCATCTAACCACTGAACCAACTAACGTCTCTCTGCAAACATCTATGTAGTTATTCATCAATCTATCCAACTAATTAACCAATCTATTTTCCGTCTATCATTTGGTTGGTTCAATATAGTTACCATTTTCCTCGTGTTTCTCCTGTTGCTACATTTATGTGGCTATCCATCTATTGAACTATTGATCTAACCATTCAACCAACTAACTTCTATCTGTCCATCTAGTTGGTTAGTTCCATTTATTTGCCTTATTTTCTTCTGTTCTAACATCTATATGGGTGTACTTTATCTATTTCCTAACCAATCAACCAAATAACTTTATCCATCTAGTTGGTTAGTTAAGTACATTTACCTTACTTTCTCTTGTTCCTCACTAACATCTTTGTGCCTCTGTGTCTAACTAACTAATTACCCAATCAACTTTATTCATCTAGTTGGTTAGTTCAGTTCAGTTACTATCATTTTTTTAATGTGGCTATCCATCCAACCATCTAACCACTGAACCAACTAACGTCTAGCTGTACATCTAGTTGTACTGAAAAAAATGATACTAAATTTATTTAAATGTAGCTAAAATAAATTGATTGCAACCACTTACCTTAAAACATTTAGTAAATTCAATGAATAATTTTTTCAATGTGGTTAGTTCAGTTTAGTTGCCTTATTTTCTCCTGTTCTTAACTAACATCTATATGGGTATACGTTTATCTATGTTCCTAACTAACTAACAAATCAACTAAGTTTATCCATCTAGTTGGTTAGTTCAGTTTGTAATAAACATCTATGTGGCTATCCATCCAACCATCTAACCGATGAACCAACTAACTTCTAGCTGTCCATCTAGTTGGTTAGTTCAGTTTGGTCACCTTATTGGTCCTGTTTCGTAAAGCCACTGTTAGGCTCACAGAATAGAAAACAAGGGTCTGTAAAGAACATGAGATGTAACTTTGCACCGTGCGCTGTCTGTCACGGCCTCAGCCCGCCATATGGCCTCATGTGTGTGATCCTGCTGTAGTGTGGACTCCGAGAGACCTCTCAAATACCACATGACCCATAAACCTTCGGCTCCCACAGTAGATCTTTGACAGGGGACGTGTCTGGAGGTGCTTTTGGCCTGTTAGATGTGCTCTGTTAGAGAAAAAGACTAGTGTGAGAAAGAAGCAAAGGTCCCATGGTTCAGGTTACAGCTCTGGCTACATGAGAGGTCGAGAGACAGTTATAGGGAGATACGCTCACAGAGAGTGAGAGAGAGGAGGGCTATCAGGGGAAATTGGCTGCCAGGCTGCTTGATTTGTGTCTCTGCTTGGCTCCTGCCAGCACAATAACCTCCCAGCATTCCTCTCATTCCTCTTCACTTCTAGTGTCCTCTCTCACACATGCGCGTATCCATACCTACAGCTGTCGCTGAGTTTCACACTAAACACACAGGGCAGAACGAATGAATTGAGGTGCAGGTTTACAGTAGTGAGAGCAGCTGAATTAAGCTGTCATGTTGTAGAGCTTATAAAAAGGGCTTCAGATAGATAACAGTTAATTAACTTGATAGCTTTGAGTTGTATTTTTACATTAACTTTACATTTTATTTGTAGAAAATATGGTAACACTTTTGTATAGGGACCAATTCTCACTATTAACTAGCTATTATAACTAGCCTATTATTATCATATTGGCTGTTTATTAGTACATTTAAAGCACATATTCTGCATGACCATATTCTATAAGCCTAATCCTACCCAATACCTAAACTTAACAACTACCTTACTAACAATTAATAAGCAGCAAATTAGGAGTTTGAGGCAAAAGTCGTAGTCAATGGTTTGTTAATGGCGAGAATTGGAAATATATATTGTTTTTTTATTATTATTCCATTTTTGTAGTCTCTTAAAGGCTATTTGAAATGATAAATAATAATATTAAGTTAATCTTTAATACACTTTTCTGGTCTAAGTATTCAGTGTTATTTTAAATAAAAAGTGTTTGTCTCTTATCTTTTGATTTCATATCTGAAACAACCTTTTGGTTAATATTTTAATGCCTATGTTAACCAATAGCCATGTAGGCTTTGTTTTAGCAAATTCTCAATCAATTCTTGCATGTAATTTCACAGTCCAATCAATTCCCAATTCCTTTTTATTTCATATCCAGTTTTATTCAGGAATGCATTGCATTACAAGAGTTAGATGGGTTGCAAATGACATTTTTTCTGCATTATTGACACCTAATGCAATTGTAAAAATAATGAGATAATTGTGGCTTCCACCTTAAATTTCAGTTCACTTTGTTTATATAGGACTTTTTACAATACACTGCCAAAACTGCCAAATTTCCTTTTTGTAATCATCATGTAATCATTGCTTTAATATGTTCACTGTTTCTGCTTAAATGAAAGTGTGGCATTAACTAACTGCATGATTTGTATAATCTGTACATTTCTGCCATATGTACAGTCACCTCTCATAACTAGAATTAGATCACTCCTAATTGTAATGTAGAAACATTCATTTTCTGTAAAGCTGCTTTGAGACAATATGTATTGTGAAAAGCACTATACAAAGAAATATGAACCAAACTGAATACACATTGTTCCATAGCAGCTTTACAGAAAATAGAAAAATAAAGAAAAAATTAGGCTCTCAAGCAGTGTTCATCTATCACAATTTTAGTATTTTTTTCTGCTTTTTATTACATTAATATTAATAGCGATACCATTAATTTCAGGGAGTGCGATGAACCCATGGCTCACTCTGCAAGCTCCGCCTCCAGTCTGGACAGCCACGCCCCCTCCGAAAGCAGCCAATCACAGGGAGTTCGTTGGGAGGAGCAGCAGAAAGTCATGGCATTAGAGCATCTATGTGGGGTGTTCAGAGTTGACCTGGGTCACATGAGGTCACTGCGTCTCTTCTTCAGGTCAGACGGGATCCTATAAGAGTCCTGAGTTTATTTTAATATCCATTCAATATCCATACATTTTGATTTGTTTTTATTTTCAATTGTTTTTAATATTTCTCCTATTTATCTGTGCTTTTTGAAACTCATGCCACCCTATTTGAATAGTCTCTGGCTTTTTACACTGTTGCGTTAAATCTTTTTCGTAAGTCTCTGTTTTATGAAACACCTCATATGTTTAATTCACCTCCTTATATTACATTACTGCTCTCATTATAGGAAATTTTGTTATAGCTATAGCTGCAAGATATAAATTATTATTCCTTAACCTCAGGCTGATTTTGTTCAAGATATGAAAATATTTCTGTGGTGTGAATAAAAATCTAATGTTTCTGTGGTTTATGGAAAATATGCATTAATAGTCTTTTTATGAAGAGGAAATACAATATAACAAATAGCATTACTGAGAAAAAGTCAGTGCAAACAATAGAGAAATCATCATAACTTACTCCCATCCTGATCTTTTAGTGAACTCGTATCACTGTTCATTTTCCCTTTTGCCCTGTGAAAGTGTGTTGTGTTTCATGTGTGTGTTCCAGCGATGAGGCCTGCACCTGTGGCCAGCTGGTCATCGCCAGCAGAGAGAGCCAGTACAAGATCCTTCACTTCCACCACGCGGGGCTGGATAAACTGGCCGAGGTGTTTCAGCAGTGGAAATGCTGCAGGGAGACGCAGCTCAAAGACCAGGTCTGGAGAGTCTAACACCATAGAGTCTACACTAATGCTCCAAAGTTTGGGGTCTGTAAGATTTTTTTAAAAATGTTTTTGAAAGAAGTCTCTTATGCTCATTTAATCAAAAATACAGTACAGACAGTAATATTGTGACATATTATTACAATTTGAATTTTTTTTTTTTTTGTATTTTCCTCTACTAAATAAAAAAAAAGGTCATTGCGAGTTTTTTTTCCTCATAATTCTGATGCGAGTTATAAAGTCTAATTCTGAGGGAAAGAAGACTGATATGTTCTCAGAATTGCGAGTTTATATCTCACAATTCTGACTTTTATAACTCGCAATAAATAAATTAATGAATAAATTGCAATAAAGTCGCAATTTTGAGAAAAAAATTACAATTGCAAGATGAAGTCACAATTCTGA
Source organism: Sinocyclocheilus anshuiensis (assembly GCF_001515605.1). Lineage (NCBI taxonomy): Eukaryota > Metazoa > Chordata > Actinopteri > Cypriniformes > Cyprinidae > Sinocyclocheilus > Sinocyclocheilus anshuiensis. The sequence continues at coordinate 121,123 of NW_015540958.1, forward strand.
AAAATAATAGTTGCAATTCTGAGAAAATTTTTTTTTGCGAGATATAAAAAAAAAAAAAAAAGTCCGAATTGCAACTTGATTTCTCAGAATTCTGACTTTATAACTTGCAAGTGCAAGTTTATATCTCAATTCTGAGAAAAGAAGATCAGAATTGCGAGATGTAAACTTGCAATTGTGAGAAAAAAAGTCAGAATTGTGAGATAAAAAGTAGAGGTCAACCGATGTATCGGTTTTGCCGATTAATCGGCACCGATAGTTAATTGCTGGAACTGTTGGTTATTGGCAAAAATCAATGGCGATAGTTTTCTGGATTGTGTCTGTTGCTGGAGCGGCTAAGAAGGGTCTGCTGTCATTATACAATGCGAGAGCAGCCTCTAGAGGTGGAAATCACTGACACTGCGTGTTGTTTGTTTTGACACGTGAGGCTGCGCACTGCACAGCCGAACTTCAAACTCATCTATGCTGATTTGTTCATTCTTGAAGTAAACTTTTTCCCATTTTGTGATTAAATAAACCATTTTAGACTGCCACTTGAATTGAAAGTGACGCGACACATCCGGTGTGTGTGTGAGATAACCTGAGAGTTTGTCGTAGATACAGCGCTGTGCTTGTGCCCGATGTGTGACTGCCGTATTTTGTTATCTTGATTAGACAATCATCAAGTGTTCTAGAATAGAAGCAGTTAAAGTGTGAGAGTATACACGCAATACCCATATGTATGTCATTTTTAATGCTATGGCCTTTGTTTAGATATTTAGGTCGCCATGATTTTGCCAAGTCTTTTGTTGATCCTGGAACAATATTACTGCCCAAAAACATAGCCCTATTCTGATTGGTTGATTGGGATGTTGATGCAGGAACAGGTTGTACTTGGTGAAATCACGTTCACCATGGTTCAGTACTGTTTTTTTTGTTTTTTTAATAAATATTAAAGCACTATTTTGGTTTTTGTTCAGTATCCATTTTAAAAACTGTCCAGTGTGGTCCAACCTAGCAATCGGTATTGGTAAAATCCGGTAAAATCTGTCAACCTCTAATAAAAATTCGCAATTTACCTTTTTTTATTTTTATCAATATCAATTAAAAGCCCTCTGTCATGCACCCCTGCTGAATAACTGATCCCAAATATTTGAATGGTAGTATTTCTTGCCAGCCGTTGGTTTCTTAAATTAAATAGCATTAAATAAGAACATTTTAATTAAATTAATTAAATATATTGCAAATTTAATAATAAACACAAAAATCACATATGGTCAAACACATTACATTTCTATAAAATATAATATTTTTATTGATTTTATTGGTCAGTATTAGATTGTATCATAAATAGATTTTAATAAATAGAAAATTGTTTTATTTATTAATATTAATAATATTACATATTAATATGAATTACTATATTAATAATATTAATGTTTATTAACTGAGCATATTTACATAGTGTAGTATTACATATTAACTTAACTTTAAGTATTAAGCATACACAACCCTATTTATGTGAGCAGAAAAGCAAAGTCTTTCCACTGATGGAGAAAATTGTTTTTTTTTCATTAGAATAACATGAATTAGGCAAGGGACATTGATTCAGAAAGTTAATAGGCTCTGTTTTGAATTCTTGTTGTCTTTAACATAAGATATTTAGTTAAAAGTGTGTTTATATGTCTGTGTTATTCATATAGACTGTATTGTTCATGCCGTTTTTTCCTGTCCTGTATCACCCTCTTCCCGCTCCAGGTGTCGGATGAGAAGTCATGGATGCAGTTTTCTATCCGTAGACCCACGTTACCGTCTGCTGAGATGCACCCAGAGGAGCGTCTGTATCGGCGGCTGGACGTCAGCTCTTGGCTCCGGCATCTCAATAACAACGGACAGGTGGTGGAGGAGTACAAGCTCAGGAAGGTCAGCCTGACTCAATCAAATAAGAATCAGCATTGCTTGTCGAAGTTGGTCTTTTCAGTGCTTTATATTTGAATGGCATTATGGCTCTTGTTGTAGCAATATTTGTCTGAAATGTGCATTAAGGTCATAGGGGTTTTGTTATGATGTGATTTATTCTGAGAGCCGACCCAATGTCTTTGTTCTCTCAGGCGATCTTCTTCGGGGGCGTTGACCCATCCATCCGTGGTGAAGTGTGGCCCTTCCTGCTGCACTACTACAGCTACAACTCCACGTCTGAGGAGCGGGAAGCCTGGAGACTGCAGAAGCGTGTGGAGTACCAGGAGATCCAGCAGAGGAGGTTAGTGGAGAGACTAGTGCTGAACTAGAAGCCAGTTCCACACCCATTTTCCTTCAACCATAGCAGTCTGCCATGCTTTCCCTGTTACATTTTAATATTCTGCAAATAAAATGAGAAAAAACAGTGTTACACATTTTAAATTTGTTTTGCTTTAGTTGTAGTTGTCGTCTTTTGCATTCATTTCAATTGAATGAAATGTTCCAGTCATTTTGACCCAGGAGGATTTTCTTTTTCCCAAAAATGTTATCGCATTGGACTAAAACTTTCTGAATTCACCTCACACAGGGTATAACGACAAAAAATTTATAGTTTTTGTACTTTTTATTTATTTATTTTTTTTACATTCCTGGGCTGCGTTTCTCAAAATCATTGTATGCTTAAGGGGTTAGTTCACCCCAAAATGAACATTCTGTCATTAATTACTCACCCTCATGTCGTTTAAAACCCATAAGACCTTCGTTCATCGTCTGAACACAAATTAAGATATTTTTGATGGAATCTGAGAGCTATCTGACCTCCATAGACAGCAACGCAACTGTAATGTTCCCAGACAGAGACGTAGCAAGGACATCGGTAAAACATTCCATGTTACATCAGTGGCTCAACTTCAATTTTGCGAAGCTACGAGAATACTTTTTGTGCGCAAAGAAAACAAAAATAACAGAATTTATTTAACAATTCTTCTCCCCCGAGTTACGTCTTCTGCTATTTTGGAGAGTACCCAAGAACGTAATCGACGTTGTTTACGTTCAGGGGAGAAAGCACGCGCATGAACGTAATCTGCATAATCAGCGTTGTTTACACTTAGGGTAAAGCGTGCGTATGCGTTGTGATACTCTCCAAAATGGCTGAAGATGTAACTCGGGGGAGAAGAATTGTTGAATAAAGTCTTTTTGACTTTAAAATTAAAATTTTTGTTTTCTTTGCGCACCAAAAGTATTCTCGTAGCTTCGCAAAATTGAAGTTGAGCCACTGATGTAACATGGACTGTTTTACTGATGTCCTTGCTACGTCTCTGTCTGGGAACATTACAGTTGTATTGCTGTCTATGGGAGGGTCAGATAGCTCTCAGATTCCATCAAACATATCTTAATTTGTGTTCTGAAGTTGAACGAATATCTTACGGGTTTGAAACGACATGAGGGTGAGTAATTAATGACAGAATTTTCATTTTGGGGTGAACTAACCCTTTAAGTTGATCGTAGCTCCATTGATGACAGTGGTTCTACGATCAACTTATGCCCGGTTCAGACTACACGATTTTAGCCCGATTTTGCCACGATTTGCTTGACGTAGGGTGTCGTGGGGATTCGTAAACGACAGTGGGCGTCGGGACGCAAGATTCCATCGTTTCAGCACGTGTAGTGTGTCTTAGTGGACGACAACCGATTCCGCGTCTGCGATGCTTCACGACATCACGACAGAAAGACTAGCATGTTTAATTTTTCCGTCGTCCACGACGCGTTCTGTTACATTGGTGACGTTGACCAATAGCAGCACAGAAGCTCTTTCATACACAGGTTTCAAACATGGCAAAATGAAAGCGAGATGATGGTGCTGCTAGGTGGAATTATGAGATGGAGGAAAGGTTCATGGAGCTGTGGCAACAGCAGGCTACTCCTGCATGTATGATGTGTCATCGAGGGACTACCATGACAGAACAAAGAACGAAAAATGCTGGCGAACTATAGCGGAAGCGCTTCAGCAATGTTTACACTCTTGTTTTCGGAAGTCAGTTGCTAGTTCCGCCTTCTCGATGACGCATCGTTAAAGACGGCACGCGATGAATGGTCGGGAAGCAACGTGTAGTCTTGACATGTTTCTTGTCAACAACCTTGTCCACAACACGACAAGATTTTAGGAGTCAAAATCGTGAAATCTGACACAGTGACTATTGTAACCGACAAAAATATTGTGTAGTCTGAACCCGGCATTAGGCTTACGATGCTTTTGGGAAATGCAGCCCTGGTCAAAAAATAACTCGCATACAAAAAATTGCTTTTAAATGATTATAAAATGTATATTATTGCCAAGTCTAGGCAGTAATATCTTTTTGTCAACTTTTCTTTCAGTTAGCACAGGTTTTGTATTTTTAATTTTTTTTTGCTCTGATTGGTCATAAGTGATCTGAGCTGATGCACCTCAGTTTTTGAGTGAACATTACTTTACCAAAATGATCCACAAATAATGCTTTTTTCACTCAAAAAACTGTGGCGCATAAGCTCCGATCAATGAGGCCTATGATCAACCACTTCCAAAAATGCATATTAATCCATATTAATGCACTTTATTCTGCACATATTATAAAAAAGAAATATAAATAATTGCTGCATTATTTGTTGTGCAAAATAAAATTGACAAAAAGGTGCGAAACAAACAAGCTTTCATAATTTAGCAGTTAAAAAATTATTTATAAAAAAGATCTCTAAGTAAATAACACGTGTTGTAAATTGTTTTAAATGTGGTTGAATTTAAATGTAAAGTATTGCAGTACACTCAAGAATTGACCATACTGGTGATTAATGTATATTTGTTGCATATTTTTTGTCAAAGGCATGTATAAATTAAAATGATTTTATTATAATCTTTAAATGATAATGAAACCTGTAAAAGTATAATGAAACCTATGTTTTTTGTTTAACATTTTAATTAGTCATTTCATTGCCAAGATGAATTTCATTGCCTTATCCATGTAGGTTTCACTGATGTTACCATTGTTACTGCTAATATAAGAGAGCTGTAACTTGTCATTGCTAGCTCGTCTCTCCTCTCACTTCTGTTGATGGCATGATAAAAACACGAAGCTACACCCAGTTGTTAGATTGCTCACTTTTGTTTGAATTGGCTGGTTGACATAACCTGTTGTTTACTAAATGGGATATTTCTGGAGTCTGAAACTGGAGATTTGCTATGTAAACCGAGCTGTTGTGAAACATCAGGCTAGCTGATCCTCCAGCTTTTCTAGTTAGCTAGATGGTGTTTGGGTTTGTGGTTGGTGAATCACTCGGAGCCTCAGGATCATTACATGAAGTCAATGTAGCAGTGGCTAAATACACCTTTAACCACTTTAACCGCTTGCTGTTGTTTTCAGTCATATCTCTGCCTCAATTTTATAAAAAAAGGTCTGGCTAAGCACTTTTTGACTGCAGATAGTCAGTTTTGTTATTTCAGGAACCAGAATTGTTCAAATGTGTCTTGGCAACAAAGGTCCATTTTTCCTACTCTGTAGATAGAACTATATTTATCGCATGACCATTTGAAAATGATTATTACTTGCATGGCTGTACTGTCTTTTACTCACTGTGAGTCTCTGAAGGATTTTCTATCAGCCGAGTCATAACCAATCAATAAATGTGTGCAGATATATGCGCTCTGCGGCTTAGTTTCAGAGGAAATAATTAACTTAATCAATTAAATCATTGTCAAGCCATTGATAGAGCACTTATGGAGCCTACTGCTTGTGTTTCAGATTTGAGCATATTTTCATTCTTTATTTCTAATGCCACTGCAGTACACACACTGCAGCGCTTTTAAAATTTATTACATTGTTTTTAAAGATGTTTCAAATTAAAAATAGAAACAATCAGTAAATCACTAACTAAAATTAAATTAAATGTATTATTTTTAGCTATTAGTCAATCACAAAATTGACACAAAACAACCTCATATTGATACAGATGTGCATAAAATTATTATTGTTATTATTAACATTATTATTAATTATTAATATTACAAAAATTTATTTCTTCACTGTGGTAAAATTCAGTTCTATATAGAGACAGTGAAGGAGAGAGATGAAACACAGTGAAGAAATTAAAATATATGTAAAAAATATAGTAAAAATTAAACATTTTAAAATATTTACATAGAAAATGTGGGAAAATAAAAAAATATGTACAGTATATCAATGTATTTTATTACAGTAATGTCAAGATTTATTATCTTGCAGCGATTATATTTGTTATTTTAATAATAGCCTACATGGGTTCATTGTGTGTGTGTGTGTGTGTGTGTGTGTGTGAATAGACATGAATTTTACCACAGTAAAGAAAATAAGATTGCAAAAAAAATGTTTTAAAAAATAATTTGAATATATATTATCATATATATTGTGATTAGAATTATTATGATTTATGTAATAAAACTATATGGGAAAAATATTTTAAATAGTTTAATAAAAAGTTTTATACCATATATATTTTATGTAGTAAAAACTTGTACTATTTGCTATAAACTTACTATAAAAGTATGTGCAGTATTTCAGTGTTCTTAGTGAGTAAGTAAATGAGTGTATTTTATGGTCATAATGTCAGCACTCTTCGGCTCTTGCAGCGATTGTTTAGTTGGTGTTTTAGTAATGAATAGGTTGATAGTGTTTGTGTGTGTGAAGGGTGTTGCTGAGCAGTGAGCGCTCTGAACCTCGAGGGGCCAGAGGGGGAGTCAGAGAGCCACGTGGGAACAGTTCACACAAACTCAGGTCTCGAAACACTTACATGGGGTTGCGTCAGGTCTGGCATCAATTCCAGCAAAACAAACAGTGTTAATGAAATCCTGCTTGTTATGAGAATGTCTATAGCCAGAGGGACTTGTTGTGTTTCAGGATGGGAATGTTACCACCTTAGACCTGGTGCTTCATGTTTTGTTCTTTCTTCCACTTTGTCTTTTCATTTTTTCTAATTTCGTTGTTTTCTTTTTTTGCATTCATATTTTTTGTCGTTTGTTTTTTTTGGTTCTGTTATGTTCTTTTTATTTTATTTATTTTTGTTCATTATTTGATTTCATGTTATTGTATTTTTTGTTCTGTTATGTGCTTCTTGTCTTGACTTGTCATAGCTGCCCCCTCTCTTTACCTCTCTTTACCTCTCTTTATCTTTTTCGTTGCAGTTGATCTTTCCCGTTTCTCCATTTCCCTCCACAGGTTGTCCATGAGTCCAGAGGAGCACAGTGAGTTCTGGAGGAAGGTGCAGTTCACTGTTGATAAAGATGTTGTCAGAACTGACCGAAGCAACATGTTCTTTAGAGGAGAGAACAACCCCAATGTAGAAATCATGAGGTTAGAGAAACATAATCATTGACACTCAACCAGAAATATTTCATTCAACCCATAGAAATATTTGCTTGCGTTTGAAAAGACCAATTTCATAGGATTTTACAAAGCTGAAGCTGCCACATCATACTTAAAATGTTATA